>NC_077234.1:180419276-180545943 GCF_027887165.1 Monodelphis domestica
TATACTTAGCAAATCTGATAATGTCATGAATCTGAAGAAATAGCTAATGCATTATATCAGGGGTCAGTAAACTGTGACCTGCAGGCCAAATTTTGTCCTCTTCCTGTTTTTATATAGCCCACAAGCTAACCATTTAGAGTACAGGCCATACAAAAATAGTTTGCAGCTGAATTTTGTCCATGGACCATAGTTTGCCAGCCTCATGCATTAAATAACAAACCAAGATCTCAAAATAAAAGATTAAATAAGAATTTGAAGCAATGCAATGACAAATCATGGTCACAGATCATGAAACACAGCCTTCTGCTCTTGGGAGACAGGTACTGGATTACAGGTACAGAATGAAACAGGTATTTTTAGATAGTCACTGTGTCCATTTAGTGAAGCCTTAATTCTACTTTTTTTACAAGGGAATATTGGGATATAACAGCAATGTTCATTAAGGTCTCAGGTGCTATTATGGATAGAGTGCCAGTCTTGGAGTCAGAAAAGCTCATCTTCCTAAGTTTAAATCTGGCCACAGACACTTCAAAGCTATGTGAACCTGGGGTTTGCCTTAGTTTCCTCATCTGTAAAGTGAGCTGGAGAAGGACCAGACCAGAGAGCCTCATGTTTTTGCATTACCCTCAAGATAAGAGTGGTGTTAATTTTTGTCTTAATTTTAAAATGAAAAACTATTCTTTGCTTAGTATTGTAAAACAACAAAAACAAAAAACAAGCCAATTAGCAGCTATATTTGACCTATGGGTTTTAGTATTCTGACTCCCTTAGCTCATCCCCTCCTCCTTTCTCCTCTCAGGCACTTTAGAGCATTTAGAGCTTTCACTGCATCCCCAGCCATCCCAGTTGTCTTGACTTTGGTCTTACCACTGGACTTTTAGGACACTGGAAGAAAGAGTGAGGCTGATGACTTTGTGTAACTGCTTCACTTAAATCGAATTCACATACAAGTCAAGACATCACATTGTGATGCCTTGGTCAAGGAACAATAACAACAACATTGCAATAATACTGCAACAAATACTGACTGTTCTGGCTTTCACTGTCTTCCTCTAAGAGCCATCATTATATATAGCTACTAGAAGAATATTTTTCTGACAGGTGCACAATCTTTTCCCACTGTGGTAGGCTTACTGGTAATAGTCAGCACTTGTACACATTCTCCTTCTATTATGTTATGTGCTTTTGTGATTCTCTGAATTCCAGAAAATTTTTCCTAACCTGGTCTTACGTATGGAGGAGGAGAGTAAGATGATGGAAGCTAAAAAAGCAAATGGTAAGTGAGTGATTTTCCCAACCTCAAAAAGACTCAATAAGAGGTGGATAAATATTTTAGAGAGAAAACTACCTCAACCCCAAAGTGCAGGAGAGGGAAATGGAATTTAATCATTCTAATCTGGATATAAGAGAAGATTGTGTACCATAAGTTGAGACAATAATAATAATAATAACTTTTATATGCTATACTTTAGTGTTTGCAAAGTGCTTTATAAATTTTTCTCATTTTATCTTCACAACAGCTCTTGTTACTGATAGCAGTATCCCCACTTCACAGAAAAGGTAACTAAAATTGAAAGGTTCTTTGTGACTAACCCAGGATCACACAGCTAATAAGTGCCTGGGTCCATCACCCTATCATCTGTGCCACTTATGTGCTTCAAGAGTACCTTTCATTTTCCTTATTTAAATAGATCTGCATCTCCTGATCATCTCCTGATCGTGTCAAAAAACTCTTGATTAAATAGAACATTGGGATAAATCCAATAAGATAAACTTCATTAGAGGTAAATGAAAAGTCTTACATGTGGGTCAAAAAAAGAAGCAGTTCCTCAAGTGTAGAATAAAGGGAAATATGGTTAGATAGCAACATATCTGAAAAGTATCTAGCTTTTCAGTGATTTGAAAGCTTGACATGAATCAGTGATGTGATGTGGCAGTCACTGTGTAGTATAGCTTATAGCAATGAATAAATGATTGTTCCTTTGGATCCTGCCCTGGTCAGGTCATATCTGAGGAGTATGGTATTCAGCTCAGGTCACCACAATTTAATGAGGCCATTTATAGGTTTGAGACATCCCAAAGGTGATCAATTAGGAGGGTGAAGGACTTTAGCTCCCTGTCTTATTAAAAGTGGTTGATGGAACTTGGGATGTTTAAACAAAAGAAGAGAAGTCTTAAGGAGAGGGAGAAAGGCAGATTGGTATCTATTTTTAAGTTTTTGAAGGATTGTCATGTGGAATACTTATTAGATATATTCTGTTTACCCACAGAAGCAAGAACCAATAGCAATGAAGATATGTTACAGAGAGACAAATATAGATGTGATGTAAGGATAAACATTTCCCTCCATTAAAGCTGTTTCAAAGTAGAATAGGTTGATGTGGGAGAAAATGCATTTCCCCTCATTGGTGGTCTTCACGAGAAGCTAGCCACTATTTGTTATATATATTATAATGAAGATTCCTTTCACATATGGATCATATGGCTACAAACTCTCAAATTTTGTGATGCTATTAACTCCATGACAAGTACTTTTATTCAGTTCACTAAAATTTTTGCCCCAACTCTAAGCTTTTCATCTCTGTCCTAAATTAATTCACTGAAATTTAAGTCCAAGAAAAGAAATTAAAATTCTTTTGGAACAAGGACTATGCCTCACTTTGCTCTGTGTGTGTGTTTGTGTGTGTGTGTGTGTGTGTGTGTGTGTGTGTGTGTGTGTCCCTGTTGGTTCTGGCACCACACTCTACTTACAGAGTTTATAGAATAAATGTTGACAGAAGAAATAACATGAGGGGCAATCATTGAGGCAATCTAGACGTGGGACACTTCCTCTCCCCAGCACCCGCTGATATATATTACCTCAAAAGACCAAAAAAAAAAAAAAACCACTTTCATAAGAATGGAGGGACTCTATAGTAGAGTGCAGCATTGAAGGTACATGGGATTTGGGCATTTCCACACGATAAAAGGGTGAAAAAGCTCCCACCCAAAAATGAGCTGATCTACCCTCTCCCATCCCACCTATGGAGGCAGAGGCAGAGCCAGCGCACCCCAGAATCAGCGAGTGAGCAAGGGGCACCTCTAGAGCAAGCAAGGGGCACATCTAGATCCTTGGGAGCTAACTAATACCACCAAAGACCTACCCCTGAGAGCAGCTACACCTGAAACCCTGGCAGGTGTGGGAGCACAGACCGACCATGGGCACTCTAGTGCAGAGAAGAGCTGGGAACAGCTGTGGCTGCAGAGATGTGAGAGCTTGCCTCAGGCGAAATCCTTGCTCCTTAACTCTATACACAGAGAACCTTCCCAGCTCACTCAGATTTCTAACTAAAAAGGGAAGGTAAAACCCCAACAGTGATGGCAAATTCTGCCCAGAGCCAAAAAACTTCCAAGAAAAAACAAAAAAAAAAGACAGTGACCCACAAAAAATTTTACATAAGAAAAACCCAGGCTACAGAGGAAATACAGGAGGAAATTCAAATAAAGCCAAAACCTTCCCCCAAAAATGGAAATTGTCCACAAGTTCTTCAGAAATTTAAATGGGAGCTTATCAAAAAGATGAAAGCCTTCTGGCAAGAGAAGTAGGAAATGATTCAAAGAGAAAATAAAAAAATTATAGCAGAAATCTAAAAGAGTATAAAAGAAAACCAGGCCTTAAGGACAAGAATGGAACAACTGAAAACCAATGATCTTGCAAAACAGCAAGAATTAATGAAACAAAGTCAAAAGTCTGACAAAATAGAAGAAAACATAAAGTATCTCACTGACAAGGTGACAGATCAGGAAAACAGGTCATGACGAGACAATTTGAGAATCATTGGTCTACCTGAAAAGCCAGAAATAAACAGAAATCTTGACATCATACTAAAGGAAATCATCCAAGAAAACTGCCCTGATGTTCTTGAACAAGGGGACAAAATAGACATTGAAAGAGTTCATAGAACACCCTCTACACTAAACCCCAAAAAAGACAACTCCCAGGAATGTAATTGCCAAATTCCAGAGCTTTCAACCTAAGGAAAATATCCTACAAGAAGTCAAAAATAGACAAGTCAGATACCAAGGAGGACCAATCAGGATCACACAAGACCTGGCAGCTTCTACACTAAAGGACCGCAAGGCCTGGAGCATAATATTCAGAAAGGCAAGAGAACTGGATCTTCAACCAAGAATCACCTATCCATCAAAACTGACTATATACTTCCAGGGAAAAATATGGGCATTCAACAAAATAGAAGACCTCCAAGTATTCATAAATAAAATACCAGAACTAAGTGGAACATTTGATATCCAAACACAAAGATCAAGAGAAACACGGAAAGGCAAATAAAATAGAGAAGGAAAAGGGGGAATTTTTTTATTCAAACTCTCTTATTTAAGGGCTACAATTTGAATAAATTATTTATATTAATATATGGGGAAAATGTTATTTGTAACTCTCAAAAATTATATTCATTATTATAGTAATTAGAAGAATTACTCAAAGGAAAAGATTGGAGCATTAAGAGCTATAAGATGATATGCAAAAAAAAATGAAAAGTAAGAAAAAGTGTGGGGGGAATCAAAGATGGTACCAAGAGATACTTGAAAAAATAAAACAAATAGAATAATCTGTTTCACACAAAGATACACATGGGAAGGAGAGGGGAAGAATACTCTTATAAGAAGGAGAGGAAGAGAGTACTAATAGGTAATAGTTAAACCTTACTCTCAGTGAAATCAATTCTGAGAGGGAAGAGCATCTAGATCCATTCAGATCTTGAATTCTATCTTATCCTACAGTGTAAGTGAGAAGGGAAAACTAAGGGGGAAGGGGGAGGGAGTACTAAAAGGGAGGGAACTTAACAGATCTTAAATTTAAAAAAAAGAACAAAAAGGGAGGGACTAGAAAGGGAAGCATATCAAGAGAGTGGATTAGGGAGATTGATTAAAAGTAAACCACTGGTTTAAAAGTATATAGCAAAAGAAGAAAGGACATAACTAGGAGAGGATAACAAAATGTAGGGAATTCACAAGTGACAATCATAACTTTGAATGTGAATGGGGTGAACGCACCCATAAAAAGTAGAAGAATAGGAGAGTGGATTAGAATCCCAAATCCTACCATATGTTGTCTACAAGAAACAAACCTGAGGTGAGTAGATACTTACAAGGTCAGAATTAAATGTTAGAGCAAGACCTATTGTGCCTCAACTGATAGAAAGAAGGCAGGAGTTGCAATCATGACATCAGATGAAGCCAAAGTAAAAATAGACCTGATTAAAAGAGATAGGGAAGGTAAATACATCCTGATAAAAGGGAGTATAGACAATGAGGAAATACCACTAATCAACATGTATGAATCAAATGGTATAGTATCCAAATTTCTAGAGGAGAAGCTAGTAGAATTGAAGGAGGAAGTAGATAGTAAAACTATAGTAGTGAGAGACCTGAAACTACCACTATCAAATTTAGATTCATCAAATCAAAAAATAAATAAGAATGAGGTAAAATATGTGAATTAAATCTTATAAAAATTAGTTAATAGATATATGGAGAAAAATAAATAGGGACGAAAAGGAATACACCTTCTTTTCAACAGTACATGGCACATTCACAAAGATTGACCATATACTAGGTCATAAAAACATGACATACAAATGCATAAAAATAAATACAACCTTTTCAGATCATAAGGCAATAAAAATAATGATCAGTAAGGGTACATCGAGAGCCAAATCAAAAATAAATTGAAATTACTACTATGATTCACCAAAATTGGTTAGAGAACATATCATAGAAATAATTAATAATTTAATTGAAGAAAATGACAATGATGAGACATCCTTTCAAACTCTATGGGAGTCAGCCAAGGCAGTACTCAGGGGAAATTTTATATCCTTGAGTTCATATATTAACAAATTAGGGAGGGCTGAGATCAATGAATTGGACATGCAAATCAAAAAACTTGAAAGCAAACAAATAAAAAACTCCCAATCCTAAAAATTAAGGGAGAAATTAATAAAATCTGAGCAATTGGAAAAACATTAACTGCTCATGGGTAGGACAAGCTAACATAATAAAAATGACCATCCTACCCAAACTTATCTATTTATTTAGTGCCATACCCATTGAACTTTTTTACTGAATTAGAAAAAAAACATAACAAAATTCATTTGGAAGAACAAAAGATCAAGGATATCCAGGGAAATCATGAAAAAAAAATGCAAAGGAAGGTGGCCTTGCAGTACCAGATCTCGAACTATACTATAAAGTAGTGGGCATCAAAACAATTTGGTACTGGCTAAGAGACAGAAAGGAGGATCAGTGAAATAGACTTGAAGTAAGTGACCTCAGCAAGACAGTCTATGATAAGCCCAAAGATCCCAGCTTTGGGGACCAAAATCCATTATTTGATAAAAAAAAATTCTTGGGAAAATTGGAAGACAGTGTGGGAGAGATTAGTCTTGGATCAACACCTCACACCCTACACCAAGATAAATTCAAAATGGGTGATTGACTTGAACATAAAGAAGGAAACTATAATAAATTAGGTGAACACAGAATAGTATATATGTCAGACCTTTGGGTAGGGAAAGATTTTAAAACCAAGCAAGACTTAGAAAGAGTCACAAAATGTAAAATAAATTATTTTGACTATATCAAATTAAAAAGGTTTTGTACAAACAAAACCAATGTAACCAAAATTAGAAGGGAAATAACAAATTGGGAAACAATCTTCATAACAAAAACCTCTGACAAATGTCTAATTACTCAAATTTACAAAGAGCTAAATGAATTGTACAGAAAATCAAGCCATTCTCTAATTGATATATGGGAAAGGGACAGGAATAGGCAATTTTCAGTCAAAGAAATCAAAACCATTAATAAGCACATGAAAAAGTGTTCTAAATCTCTTATAATCAGAGAGATGCAAATCAAAACAACTCTGAGGTATCACCTCACACCTAGCAGATTGGCTAACATGACAGCAAAGGAAAGTAATGAATGCTGGAGGGGATGTGGCAAAGTTGGGACATTAATTCATTGCTGGTGGAGTTGTGAATTGATCCAACCATTCTGGAGGGCAATTTGGAACTATGCCCAAAGGGTGCTAAAAGACTGTCTGCCTCTTGACCCGACCATAGCACTGCTGGGTTTGTACCCCAAAGAAATAATAATGAAAAAGACATGTACAAGAATATTCATACCTCTTTGTGGTGGCAAAAAATTGGAAAATGAGGGGTGTAAAAATGGAGACTTGAACCCCGGACTCCAATCCCCAGTAGTCCTTGATCTGGTTCCAGGATGCTTTGTAATCTCACTGAGATCCTCACCTGGGCGAGATCAAAATTTCTATTTAACTGGTTGTAAAAGCCTACTGAGCTCTCTTTCCTGTTTCTGCTTCCAAGCAGACACGTCTCTCATAATGTAGGTGAGGTTGAATGGGCCTCTCGGCCCACCTAGACACATGCTTTTCTTACTTGTATTTTCTTAAGTTCTTAATCTTTAATAAACCTCTAAAAAATATAATAACTTCTAGAAGAGAAACTAATTTCTACCTGCCACAATTTTGGCAAATTTTAATCTTAACAGGGGATGCCCTCCAATTGGAGAATGGCTGAACAAATTGTGGTATATGTTGGTGATGGAATACTATTGTGCTCAAAGGAATAATAAAGTGGAGGAGTTCCATGGAGACTGGAACAACCTCCAGGAATTGATGCAGAGTGAGAGGAGCAGAACCAGGAAAACATTGTACACAGAGACTGATACACTGTGGCACAACCAAATGTAATGGATTCCTCCATTAGTGGCAATGCAGTGATCCTGAACAACTTGGAGGAATCTACGAGAAAGAACATTATCCATATTCAGAGGGAAAACTGTGGGAGTAGAAACACAGAAGAAAAACAACTGCTTGATTACATGGGTCTAGGGGATATAATTGGGGATGTAGACTCTAAATGAACATCCTAGTGCAAACACCAACAACATGGAAATGGGCTCTGATCAAGGACACATGTACTACCCATTGGAATTGTGCATTGGTTATGGGAGGGGGGGAGGGAAATAATGTGATTATTGTAACCAAGGAATAATGTTTGAAACTGACCAAATAAAAAAATAATGGAAAAAAATGGAAAAAGAAATAACATCAATTCAAAGTATTTGGTGGGGGGCTCCTATAGAATTCCATTCATTTCTCTATGCCTAAAATGGAAACAATTGATTGATTGATTGATTGATTGAGAAAATTGCTGTAGAGACATAAAATATTTGATGAATAGATTGTACAATTGAGTTTCTCATATTTCTTCCTTTTTTTTCTTACTCAAATATCATGCTCTTCTCTACTACATCTCCCTTATTTTCAATACAATTTAACTAAATATTGACTTTCTACAATATGCAAGGCAGCATTTGAGATTAAGGGGCAATTATTAGCTGTATGACTCCAGGCAAGTCACTTAACCCTGTTTGCCTTAGTTTCTTCATCTGTAAAATAAACTGGAGAAGGAAATGCCATACATTTCCAATATCATTGCAAAGAAAACTCCAGATAGGGTCACAAGGAGTCAGACATGATTAATAACAACATGATGGAACATGCTTCCCACCTACTGGCAAGAAGTGATGGATTCAATGCAGACTGAGCAGCATGACCAATCTGGGATAATTTTTTGTTTAACTATATGTATTTATAAGAAGAGTTTTTCCTTTTCTTTCTTTCTAAATGGAAGGTAGGGGAGGAAGGAAAAAGGGAGAGGGAGAGGTGAATTTTTACTCTTTGAAAATATTAAAATTGAGTTTTAATAAAAAGGAAACACTGCCTGGTGGAAAAGGATCCCAGAAGAAGGCCAGGCTTGCAGTGAGAGCCAGTTATCCTAGTCAAGGAAGTTGCTATGCTTTAGTATCTGCATAAAGTGAGACTGGTGGTCTTTCTCTACCTGAACAGAGAATACCAAAATTAAAGGCTTACCTCCTCTGATTAATTATAATGACAAATCTCAGGCTGGAACAGCTGAAGATGAAATGCATCTCCCTACACACAAGAGAAAGGTGGGGGACAACAGATGTGAAACTGGTATAAAAACATTTCTCTTTGTTACAAGGGGGCAGAAAGGAGAAAATGTGCTCCAGGGAAATAACGGTGGTATAAAAACAAACGGCACCAATAAAAATTGTTAAAAAAAAAAATATGTGGAGCACTTAGTCCTGGGAGGCATGGAATAAAACGGGATTTTAAAGATGGGGGTGGGAGAGGAATGGAGGCCTTAGTGTCTATAGGGATCTTAATGCTTGCTCCAAGATACTGGGCATTGTGATATGAAACCATGTCATTTTGCTTGTCCTTCTGGAACAAGAGAAGTCTTGACCTCTGAAACAAGCCATTGAAATTACTGACAGGGAATGACTAACCCGTCTTTACTTAATATTCCCTTTCCGGAAATTGGTTGGTACCTGCGTTTTTCTCGAGCCTTCCCAACAGAAACAGAGCTCAGAGGGTTAAACTAAGGAAAGATTTCTTCTGGTTCCTGGCTGACTCTGCAGGCTTTGGGAAACTAGCCAAACCACTGAGCTCTGTGCACTTGCGTTGCGGGTAAGTAAGCCTCTCTACATGTCCTGGAGGTGGGGGACCTGCTCCCCTTGTCCACGTTCAGTGATTCCCGAGTCCTTGGGAGTCGAGATTGCTAGATCAAAGGTTAACATCTACTCCACGTCTCCTGCAAAGGTTTCTCCTTGGTTTATGCAATCTATCAGCGAAAGGCTAAACTGGGCCACATCTCATTACTCAGCCCTCTTCAGAGGAGGGAGGCAGCTGTTCTAAGATTTCCAAATGCTGTACTTTAAAACTGTTATCACCTCAAGGAGCCTGCAGTGGCGAAGTTGGAGCTACGGCGGCAGTGTAATATCATGGGGTCACATAACTCAAAATGTGATGCTATAGTCCATTTATTTTTGTTGTTGCTGCTCACTCATGTCTGACTCTTCGTGACCCCATTTGGGGATTTCTTGGCAAAGATGCTGGAGAGGTTGGCCATTTCCTTCCCCAGCTCATTTTACAGATGAAGAAACTGAAGCAAACAGGGTGAAGTCACTTGCCCAGGGTCACCCAGCTAGTTAGTGTGTGAGGTCACACTTGAACTCAGGTCTTCTTGACTCCAGGTCCAGCACTCTATCCCCTGCACCACCTAACTGCTCCCACAGTCCCTTTATACTCATCATTAAAACAAAGCAAAAGCACATGCAGCTTAAGGGGAGTCAACAATCACTGTTGGCCAGGGATTAACTTGAAAGTGTTATATACATGTTGGCTTTTAACAAAATCCCACAGTTGATTGTCAGAAAGAATTGTAATAAAACCAATTTAAGTAGGAACCAAGGCTAGGGCTCCCCCTCCCACTTTTCTCATAAATGATATGGGGTACCCTATTTTCAATAGAACTGAAAGTTCATTATGGGCTTGATAGCTATGCTCTGTAGAAGGAAATGTGGTATGATGGAATAAGAATTTACACTGGAGTCCTAGGACTTGGGTTCAAAACCCACCTCGAAGGATTACTCTTGTGACTTTAGACAAGTTTCAACCTCCCTGGGTCTCAGTTTCCTCATCTGTAAAATGAGGAGGTTGGAGTAGAGGGCTTTTGAGGTCTCATCCATCCCTATACTATACCATGATTGGGGCTGAATGAAGTATTGAAATTTTGTAACCTTCAATGGAGTATGATAAGATGGAAGGGTGTCTTAGGACTTCTTGACTAAATGCCCAAGAGAACATAAAGAAAAACTTAGTTCATCCCATTTTCCTTTTTTCTCCGGTTTTGTTTGAGGCAGCATTGCATACTGGTCAGGCAGTTGGGTCTCAGATCAGGAAGACTGGAGTTTGAGTCCCACCCTGTGATGTATCTTGACTGGGTGACTGTAAACAGGCAAGGTACTTAACTCTCAGTACCCAAGGCAATTCTAGAAGACTCACAGAGGAGGCAACAAAGTGTGTTGGAAGGGAAATCTCTTAGCAGTAACTCACTACACCAATTAAATCAAAAGTTATCCCTAGCTCTATTTAAAAACATCAGGAGACAATTCTGATTTTTCTGCTTCTCCTGTCAAATCCCTCACTTTCCAAAGCGTACTAGTTTCACTAACTCTTCCCACTCAGTAGAGCAGATGTTGTCAGCTAATCGATAGACTAGATGAGGCAATTGGATGACAAAAAGGCTAAGTGTTGGATGTGGGACCAGGAAGACCTGAATTTCAATCGTGCCTCAGACACTTATTCAATGGCATCCAGATAAGTCACTTGACTTCTTCCAGAAGTGGTTTTCTATCTGTAAAATGGAGATTTTTAGAGTAGCATCTAACTCTTGGGGCTGTTGGAAGAACAGAATGAGGCAACGAACATACAATTCTTTGCAAACTTTAAAGTGCTATATAAATGTTCATTCATCCTATTATTGCTAACATAGTAACTTGGAAATTCCAAAGCCTATCATGAGCAGGTAGGACCTTTCATAGAATCTTATGCTATTTTAAAAGATATGTGTGAAGCAAAAAGACGAGAGTGTTGTATGAGACAGCATGTAGGCTTACTTGAAGCAATGTGCAGGCACTGATTGTGTCCACTCTGTGTCCATATAATCTGTCGCTGATACAGTAGAGCCAAAAGGTTCAGTATTCTTTCAAATGGCTGTCAGTAGATACTGTTCGTCTCTGATTCCTCAGCACTGTTCTTAGCCAACCAATCCTTCCTTGTCCATCTTTGATTCCCAGACTTCATTCTTTCTCATTAAGGACCCCAACAAACTTGCAAATTGGTTTCATCAAGCATTTAGCTTACGTTGAGAACTTTTTAAAAATCTGCTTAGTTTGTTGCCCTCCATCTAACAAAAACAAAAGCAGGTGTGTTTTTATAATTCCTGACCAGACTTCTTCCAAAGAAAGCTACCTGAGGCAGTCAGACAAAGTAGCTCCTTAAAAAAACATGGCAGAGCCCTCCATCATTTTGCAAATTAATGGGATGGTGAAAGCTTGTAACACTGGAGACCTAAACAAAGTTATATATTTAGGTAGGCTCCTAATTATACCCGTATGGCTATTTTGCTGTTCTCTTGAGGTGAATAATCATCATCATTATTCTGATTTCCCAGCCTGTGGCGCACAGTAATTAAAGATGCTGAATATTTGTCAGTCATACCTAATGCAGTAGTTACTATCTACATGAATTTCCAGGCCTCAAAGGACACTGTTAAAAGAAGGAGGCCTCCAATTTACCTTGATTTTTGAATGATGATCCTTAGGAGGTTTGGTTGCGTTCTATCCTTCCTGGCTGATGTACTCTGAAAATACAAGTAAACATAAAACGAGTGAATAGAATTTTCTGGGTGAGAAGTCACTCCTAAATCTAAATCTCAAGACCTAACAGAGCAATTCAATTTTTTCAAGTCACATTCAGGATTCTAAAACACTGTAGGAAATCTCAGCTGTGGGATGTAGTTAATGCAACCTATGAGGAAAAAAGGCCAAGCCCATATAGAATATGGTGGAAAATCTAAGATTTGATGCTAGTCACTTCTTTCCTATCAATATTCTATCCACAAACATTTTGCTTTTGTGTTCAAAGGGAGGCTATAGAATAAGTCTTTCCCTTATGCCTTTCTCAATCTCTGTATTTCATCTGTATGTCTCAAACATCACTTTCTAGGAACCAATAGATGAAGCTTCAGGATCCAGCTTAAAAAAAAAAAGACTACATTTTATTTATAGTCCCCTTTGAAAGTTCAAGTAAACATGAGCTCAAGAAGTAGCTGAGACCAAGGTTGCCCCAATGTCAGGGGCAGTAGGGCTGGAAGCAAAGCCCAGAAATCCTGTCTCTGCCTCACCTGATCTGACCTCGCAAGGATACTCTCTCTCTTAGGTCTGCTGAAGAACTCTTCTGAGGGTTTGAATGAGGAAGTAAAGATTATATATTATATGTACATATATTTCTTGAATTATATCATATCTATTCATAAATCATATATTTCTATGTAATTATATATTTCTGGAATATACTTGTCGAGAGGATAATGATTTCCAGATCTCACATATCTATATAAGAGGTCAGTATGGTTCTGATACAGGGCAAAAATAGCCTGGCTCTGGAGTATCTCCTCTTTTACATGATTATTTCAGTTTGGGTCAGTCTTGTGGATTAGTACTCACTCAGAACCATAGATAATGAGCCCCTGTTGATAGGTTTACTTTTACCAGACAAAGGATTCTTGAATTCAAAATAAGGCAACGAATCAAATAATAAACTAAATCGAGTGATAGGATTACCCCCTCCTCCCATATACACTTTAAGGTACCTTTTCCTATAGGTTACCATATCATCTAATGAAAAGGTTTACATATAGAAGACCAAGAATGGAGTGGCCAAGGCAACTCCTATCTCCAATGACATGGGGCTACCATTGTCTTCTGGAAATGTCACCAAGCCATTCTATGGTGCTGTCTGAGCAATGTGTCTCTGAATTTCATGGCTCAGAATATCTATTGGTATCCTTACTACTGGATGAATTGTCTTCACTTGGTCACCTCCACATTTGAATGGTTGCTAGTTTTCCTTCTGCTTTCAGCTTCTGAGTTTCCTTTCTTCAGGATCATCAGTTAGCAGCAATGTGGGCTACTGTTTGGTGGGGCATTGTAATAATTTAAATTGGGTGGCCAAAACATAGTAGTTAAAAATTTGGTTTCACAAAAATAATAAAGAATTGTTGTGGTCGCCATTTATAAAAGTTAAAGTCAAATTATGAGTCAGTAGGCTATTAGTAGCTTTATTTACAGCAAGGTAGAGATATTAAAGTGGGAAATATAGGAAGGAGGTAGAAAAATATCACCATCTTAAAAATACCCTAAGTCCTAATCCTAGGGCCTCCCTCCAGACTAAGGCGAATCTGAATTCAAATCTTACCAGAATCCAAAGTCTGGATCAGGAAGCTGAAATTCAAAGAGCCAAAGATGCTGAAAAACTTCTGAGAGTCTTCAGCTTACATAAGGCCAAAGACCACCAAGAATTCCACCAAAGCTCAAGCTCCCTAGGCTAAAGATTGCCAAAAATGTGCCAATCAATGAAAAGCTCAAGAATGAAGACTGAATCTCTCTCAGGTTCCCGCTTATATACAGTTTCTAAATCCAGCAGTTCTCCTCATCACATCGCAGGAATCAATCACAGCCTTTCATTTTGCCCAGCACTGGAAGGGAAGGGGGGGAAGATGCTTCTGGCATCTTAGGGCATGAACTTTCTTTGTCAGTGACTTACTAAGTGTTAAGTAGGGATACTTTAAGTTCTTGATTGGTTAACTTAAAACAGACAAAGGGAATAAAAATTCTCTTTCACAGTAGAATGACCAGAAAACCTTTCCCTGTTTAGTTATACCGAAGAGACTATGAACCACCATATCCAGCTAAGGAAATACAGTACAATATCTAGGCAGAGTGTCCTTAGGTCAAGATTAAGACTTTTCTTTTAGCCCTTGATGTCTGAGTCTTACTCATAATTTGTTGTTTCAGACAATTATTGAAAATAGAATGAGAAATTCCTTATAAGCCTTGCTTAATACATATGGGGATTCTTTGCTGCCCCAAAATGCATTGAAGTGGAGAAAAGAGAGCTACCAAATAATATTTATATGTTTCCTATGGCTACAGTGTTTTCACTTCCCTCCCAAGATCCCACATAAAATTGCCCAGCAAATGACTCCACATAGGCACATTAGAAGGCAGTTAAGTGGCTCTGTGGATAGAATGCTGGGCCTGGATTCAGGAAGACCAAATCTGTTCTCAGACATTCTTAGCTGTGTGACCCTGGCCAAGTCACAACTTCTGATTGCCTGACAAAGGAATCCACTGGATCTACTGGAAAGGAAATGGCAGACTACTCCTAGTCTTTGCCAAGAAAAACCCATGAATGGCTATGATCCACTTTGCCAGGGAAAATCAGACATTAATGAATTACTTCAACAAATACAAAAACTGGAGAAAGTAAATATAAAGGGCATGATTTTCTAGCTATCTGTCCTGGATTCCTAGTTTTATTAAGTGTTTGCCAAATCTCTTGGGTTTTTTTAGCATGTACATGTGTTTTGCTTCAGTGTTTTGGTGTTTTCCTCATAACCAATTATCGATTCATCTTTCCCTATACCTTATGACCCCTAATCCTCTTTTTCATCTTCTCTGTGATCTCCATTTACTACTCCCCTCAGCTCTTTTCTGGACCTCACTTGTGCACTGGGTGTGCTCTTCACTCTTCTGATTTGGAGACATACACTATCCTCTACTCTTGAATCCCTTGTTTCTTTCTCTATCACTGAACCTTATCAAACTTTAGTCCTGGATTATTCCTGACATCCGACTCTCACACCTATCCATTTATTTCTGAATGGAGCTGAAGAAAATCATGGACGTACATCAAACAGGTCCAAGTTTGTTTTCTAATTTCAACAGTACTCCCACTGAGATCCCCCCCCCAAAAAAGCCTACACCTCTAGTTAATTTACTCTACTACTTTTTCATAGCAACTGCTCCACACTATATCTTCACTCCTCATGATTCCTGTACTCCCATCACACTCTAAGCTAAAGATTTTGTCTTATTAATGACCAAATACCTGAAATATTTTGCCATCAGGTCCCCTCTTTCGCATCTTACATTACTCAGATAGCTGCCTCCAATATCTCCTCCTTCACTTCTATCTCATATGAGCAGTTAATTCTTATTCTTGAAAAGGTAAAGTTCTCAACAGTATCTTTGATCTCATCCGTTCCCATAATTGCCAGCAGATTTTCCCCTCTATCATTTCCTACTTCCTCTTATTTCCAGTCTTCATATAATCAGTCCCTCCTTCCATGATGCCTATAATTTCTGCCCATCTGTAAGAAACTCTCACTTGATCCTATGCTCCCTTCTAGCTATCTTCCTATATCTCTCCTATATCTCCCCATGAAGGGGACTTCATGGCTAAACTCCTTATGATAATAATTATATATTATATATATATATAATAAATAAAATATATATCAATGTATATTTATACAAATATATATAATAAAATATATAATTATATATAATAAAATATAAAAATAATAAGAATAAGAGGGGGAAAAACCTCTCTTGTACTACATAAGAAATTAACTAATTAATAAATAACAGCCAACTATCATAACACAGAGTCAAGTTCTAGAGGTCCCTGTGTGAGTTGCAAGAAAGCTGGTGTATAGCCTAGTGCAGATGCTTAACATGGTCCTGTCAGTGGAAGAGAGAAGAGGTAGTACATTTGGAGAATTATAGAAAGGATCTTGGGGTCAGAGGACATGGAGCTACAAGGATCCAAAATAACACAGAGTGGAAGTAGTGTCTTATTTGGCATCCAGAGTACGTGGGTTTTATTTCCAGCCCTCCTAATTGCTACCTGTCTGACTTTGACTGACTCAGTTGATCTTTCTAGACTCCAGGTTTTTCCTCTATGAAATGAGTGGGTTGGATCAGTATCCTTCTCAGGACTTTTCTAGCTCTAAATCTGTATTAGACAAGTAACCAAAGCATCAAAGCAGATCCTTTCACTTCAAATCTAATGACCTTTCCTCTATACTATACAGTCCTCCAAAAAAGCTAAGAGAAAGGTCAGAAATCCCTGAGACAGACCAATATGAAATGACCTGCTATTGATGCACTCTGTTGTTCACTTGGACTGCAGGCATCCAAATAATTTATCTCTTGCCTTTGATTTTGAGAGGAACTTCTAACCACCTCATTTTACATTTCAAGAACCTAAGACTTAGAGAGATTAATGAACCTTCCTAAAGTTGGCATTAAATGGTAGGAATGTAATTTGAACCCAGATCATCTGAATACAAATACAGTCAATATAGCTGGTAAGGGCCTGAGACTGAATTTTAACTCAGGTCTCTCCTGACTCAAGGACTAGTACTCTATTCACTGTGCCACCTAACCAGTTCTAAGTCCAATATTCTCTACCTTATTTCAAATTGTATCACAGAGTGTCTTCAATGGAAATATCTGTGATATCTATTCTGCAGTTTGAAAGGGGGAAAGCACATAATAAATATTTGTTTTCATTGTTTATGTATTGATTATTTGTTGTTGTGGTTTAGTTTAGTTTATTTTACTTTGTTTCAAAGTGGGATTTTCTGTCTTGCCACATCTTGAGGGAAAGACAATTGCTTAATGATTTTTTTTCACTTTATTTTTAATAACCATTCCCTGGTTTGAAAATTAATTTGTGGAAATTTGTTCTCTCTGCTCTTTTTTTCTGTCTCTCTCTATTAATCTCTAATTCCATGTTTTTGTTTCTTTCTCTAATAGTCTGTCTATTTAGAACATTTCAGAGGCTTGATTACTTTTTTTGACTATCCAGAGTTCCACTTCTAGCAAGACTGGCCCAGTGGAATTCTGGGAAATATATCTTTATTGCTTTATTTTATCTTCTGGGAGCTTCTTTAACCACAAATTATATCTTCCATTTCTATCCTCAATATTCTACTGTGGGGTGTGTTTATCCCAATCTGTGTGTCTGTGTGTCTGTGTATTCTTCTTTCCAAGAGGCTTGGCCCATTCATTCCCTTTTTTCACATGTGACCCTCTGACAATCTCTCAAGCTATTATCTCCCCTCCCACATCACCTCTGATCAGGATCTTAATAATTTCTGGACTATATTTGTGATGACATTCCAGGTAAAAGTTCACTTTTCACAGTGAATAATCCCCATTAATGGACAGAGAGTATATGAATGAAGTCTTTGAACAATATCTCTTCTAATTGTCTTATTAATGATAAGACAATCCTAATGGCAGAATTCTATCAAAGCTAATTCTGCTATTTTGACCCATCAAAACATATCCTTTTATATGACAAGCTAGTATATAGTATATAGTGGAGGAGAGAAGCTAAGATACTGAAAGGACAAACTAAAGGAACTGGGGACGTGGGAGCCAGAAATTAGAGGGTTTAAGAGGAACATAGTCATCATTATGAGGAACTTATCTCAACTCCAAACTATATTCTATGAATTCTTGTGTACTACTACAAATCCTGTAAAAACAAGAAGATATTCAGTCTAAGAAATCAAGCAAAGAACAACAGATCAACTTTGAGGACTCATTAGACTATAGACCTAAAGACAGAACCAATACACTGGAAACCAGTGCAATTTGTCTGCCACAGAGTGGGTAGAGGTTTTCCGTAAGAGATATCCCATTAAGATGCCATTTCAGGTTCAGAGAGTTATTCTAAAAGGAAAAATGTTGCCCCAAGTTATAGCTACTTACATGGTCTTGACTGAGTATAGAAGGAGCATGGCTTAGAACAGTGTCACCATAAAAGAATTCTTTCTTGATCTGATTCCTTATGTGATTCAGATTAATCTCTGAACTCATTGAGGCTTCATTCTTTCTTAATTAAAATAATAGCAAGCACTTATGTAGCATTTTAAGGTTTACAAAGTAGTCTACACATATTACTTCATTTTATCCTCAAAACCTTGTGAAATAGGTGCTATCATTCTCATTTTACATATGAGAAGACTGAGGTTGACTAGATAAGTGACTTGACCAGGGCCACTTAGCTAATAACTTGTCCAAGACAGGTTTCAAACTGAATGAGATTTTCCCTATTTCAAATATAAAAACCTCTAAAAATTGTACCAGATATGGGGACCACCAAACCATTATGTTTTCCTATCTTTGCTGCATTCCCCACAGTCCACCCCCAAGAGTGGTTTGCTCAAGTTTGCTGATGGATCAGACTATGTTGAACTCTTGTATGTATCAGTCTCCTTCTCCTTCATTTTTCCCTATGGAAAAAGAGAGGCAAGAAAATATGTATCAGATTAACTTTACTGGAAATGCTACAAGATTATAACCACAAATGCTATTCACAACTACCTTGTCATTACAATTTGCTGCTCATGTAGCATGACTGCAATATATAAAAATTAGAATATGTATTTTTCTTAGTTTAGGAAATGGTATGGTAGAAAGTGTGCAGATTTTGGAGTCAAAGAACTTAGAATAAAATCTCAACTCTCAACTTTTGATATATATGACTTTGGACAAATCATTTCATTTCTTTGTGTCAATTTCCATTCCTGCAAAATTGAGTTGGAATAAATGGTTTCTAATTTCTCTTTTAGTATTAAATTCTGCATCCCATTATCCCTATCTGGTTCATAATCAAGAAATAAGAGAATGTTAACTTCTCAGTGTAATTTTTTTCACTCAAGAGCTTTGTCTTACACTTGTCATGTTGATATGTGAATGTCACTATTCCTCTCATTCATATTGCTTTTAGATTTTCTTATTTAGAAATTGTGCTCTTGACTGCCATCAATAGCTTCCTTACTGGCAAATCCAATTGCCTTTTTATTTAATCTTTAAGTCCTTTTACCTCTTTGGCAGTATTACTGACCATCTCTTTGATGTTTTATCTTCCCAATAGATAATTTCTAATTTTATAACAAAAATAATTAACATACTGTTCCCAGAATTTTTGCCTTCAAGGTGTTATTGACTCCCTACTTCCAACTTCCTTGTAATATTGTTGATACTGTAAAACTAAAAATTGTGAAAGTAAAATAGAATCTTGACTTAATCTTCTAAGGATTCTAATATCATAGAAGAGATTGATTATAAGGGTGATGCTTGACTTATCTATAACTTTAACATAAAGTTTTATCTGCATTTTTTATATTTTTCCCTAGGGCAGCTAGGTAGATAGTGGATAGTGTGTCAGTCCTACAGTCAAGAAAACTGGCCTCAGACACTTACTAGCTATGTGATCTCAAATAAATTACTTAATCCTGTTTGCCTCCGTTTCCTTATCTGTAAAAGGAGCTGGAGAAGGAAATGACAAACCAGTCCAGGATCTTTGCCATGAACACTTCAAATGAAGTCATGAAGAGTAGGATATAACTGAAACAACTGAACAACACAATAGGGTTACTGCAAAGTCAGAGATACAAATTAACCTAACAATGTCTGAAGCGGTTGAAAGTTAACATGGAAAAATCTTTAAAATCTTCTTGAAAGTTATATGATCCTAGGGGCAATGGATATCTGTGGCTATATAAAAAAATCTAACTTTTTAAGAACTATAGAAAAAAGATCCCCCCCAAAGCTGGTTAAAATCTATTGGACAAACCCTGGACTTGTCAATTTTCTTTAAATACTTGTCCCAGGACATGGTATAGTAAAAGATTGAATTGGACTTGGAATAAAAAGATCTGGGATTGAACCAAAACTCTGCTACTTACTAGTTATAAAATCTAGAAAAAAATCTCTTCACTCTTTGAGCATTCGTTTCCTCATCTGCAGAATGACAACTTTGGACAAGAAGATCTCTAAGGTCTTTTCTAGTGCTACATTCTATGATCCATGTGAGAAGAACTCCATGGCCTCTGACGCTGGTTAACTGAAGGGAATGCAGGACTCAGAAGGTATTATCAAAGACACAGCTGTTGTTGTATTCTATTAAACAAATTCCCCATAGCCAAATTCTTTGTGTTCAAGACCTCAAGCTACTTTCAGCTCAACCTAGCATGCAAAGCATTCTCCAGGGACACAAGACAGAGAATCCCAAATATAGACATATTAGAAAAGTCATACAGACATTCAGGTTCCCAAAGTTACACTGCTCTACCACAAGAAAATATTGGTTAAAGCTGTTGCTCTTCATTCTCCCAAAACACACAGTGAAATTACAAGAATATAATGGATTCTATCAGAGTTTCAGGCATTCTGTACTTTAATATGCTACCTAGAGCAAGTTTTTGAGTGGGAAAAAATGCTTGTGCCTTTGATAGGATTATTGGCAACAGCTACTTCATTTCTCCCCCATAGATTAATTTCTCTGACACTGTTGCTGTGGTGTTATTTCCATGGTATCTGATTCTTCTTGATCTCATTTGGGGTTTTCTTGGCAATGACACTAGAGTGGTTTGCCTTCCCACTCTAGTTTGTTTTACAGAAGAGGACTCAAATAGGGCTAAGTGACTTGCCCAGGGCCACACAGTGAATAAGTATCTGAGTGGGGTTTGAACTCATGAAGATGATTTTTCCTGATTTTAAGCCCAGTGCTCTTTCCATTGGACCACTTAGCTTCTTACATGGAACATGATTATGAACAAATTTGAAAAGACAACCTAGTGGTTTAAAAGTCTCCCAGGGGAATAAAATTGATTAAAACTTTATTCATTCAACAATTATTAATTATCTATGAGATAAAAAATTAAAGGTAACAGAAAGTGTGATGTAAGTAATAGTTGTGTTCTTTTCCCATTGGACATTTTTTAAAATTTTTATTTATTTGTTACATTAAAATACCCAATTAAATCCCTCCCTCTATTAGAGAGGGCATCCTATGACAAAAAGATGTATGTATATATGAAACTATGTCTTACTTATTTCTCATTCTCTGGAGGTAAACATACACAAGTCATTCTTCAAACAATATTTCTGTTACTAGATATAATGATCTCTTGTCTGCTCATTTCACTCTTCATAATTTCATGTAGGCCTTCCCATGTTTTTCCAAAATTAATCTGATTGTCATTTTTTACAATATTCCATTATAATCACATGCCACAATTCATTTAGCCATTCCCCATTTGATGGGCATCCCTTTAATTTCCACCTTTGCCACTACAAGAAGAGCTGCTATAAATATTTTAGGAAATATAGGTTCTTTCCCTTTTCCCCGGATCACTTTAGGAAATGAGGCTAATATATAGTGATATTGCAGGGTCAAAAGGAATATAGAGTTTTATAGCTTTTTAAGCATAATTACAGATTGCTCTCAAAATAGTTGGATCAGTTGACAGTTCCACCAACAGTATTAACAGTTGTTTTGAAAAGGCTTTGTGGAGAGGAGAACTTTGAACTTGGCTTTGTAGGAAGTATTGGATTTTAATTATCAGGGACATGAGAGTAGGACATTCCAGGTAAGAACATTGTGTTCAAAAGCACAGTGGTAAAATTGAGAATGGCATGTGTGGGGGATGGTGTGGAATTTAGCCTTCTTAGAGTACAAAGTTCAAGGTGGTGGGATAGTGAAAGATAAGTTTATGATGAGGCCATAGTGAAAAGTTTGGAAGAGAGCCAACGGGCATTTAAGAACCACTGAAAATAATATAGTGAAAGTAGCATTTGTGGTTGATTCTTTATGAGTAGTTAGGAAAGATTGAAAATAGGGGAAGCAGAGAAGGATGGAAAATTATTAATAAGAAGAATTTTTTAAAAGCTGGTATATTAATTCACTAATGATGTATTGAAAGCCCAGACTAGAAAGGTGATAATACAAGCTGAAGCAGAAGAAAGGAAGAATACATGAAGTAATTCAAAGGAAGCTGATACAAGACGGTATCTATAAAATGCGGGGTGGGGGGGAGGCAAAGATATTAGTCTCATCACCATTTCTTAAAGAATGAGGCCAAGAGAGTTCAGAAATTACATTGGCCAATTCATGAGTAATCTCATTTCCAAGTAGAAAAAGATGGCAACTGAGAACATTCAGTTTAGAATACAAATATATTTGTAAAATCATAACAAAGGAGAATGTCTAAAGATTACGAGGCATTGCCTTATAAGAAAAGCATGTTAGATAGAAATCTACTGAAAGCTTGGCATGTGACCCAAAAGAACCATATCGTCCTAAGAACATTCAGAGATAAAACTAGTAGGAAGACAATAAAGAAATATGTAATGGAAGAAATTTGTTCTCATGTCTCTGATTATCTATTTTCATCATCATCCATATAGAAACCACCACATTTTCACTCTAATTCCTCAATCACTGGTATACAATACACAGCAATTGAAATTTCAATCAGGAATCAATCGACAAAAATTTACTGCCTAATATATGCCAGGCATGGGGCTAGGCACTGGGGATTTAGTGATCAAAAAGTAAAACAATCCCTTAACTTAATCCTAATGGATTTTTTCTAGGACAAAAATACAAACAGTAAAATCAGGAAGAGTAGCTCTGCAATACTGAGTACAGCTTCCCTAGGGAAATACATTCTGAAGGCAAACAACACTTCCCTGGAAGCATTGAGGGATCTTTTTACATAGTAGTAGTAGTAGTCTCTCGGTAACCGAGGATGACTATTGTCTTTGTGTGTTTTTCTGCACAAAGACACTTGTGCATGAAGATTTAAGTGGAAAAGTCGATGCACAGAGACAGTCCCACTCTCTCGGCATTGGAAGCCTGGGTCCAGTGGCACGAAAAGTCGTTACACCTGGAGACTTCCTCAGCTGCATTGGATGGCTGTGTTGTCTTTTGTGCTCCAACACGCCCTAAGCACTCCATAGTGCCTTGCTGCATCGCCATCTCAGCCGTTGAACCTTCTTATTGGTTTCTTCTGTCTGTTCAGCCGAAGCAGTCTCCACATGCTGGGTGAGCAAAGCCCTGGTTCACCAGGGGTCCACGACAACCCGATGGCTACCCTCACAAGGTTTAGCCGGCCTGTCGAAGCCATTGCCCAGGGTGTGGCCGCTGCCACATGCTAGCAGCTACTGGGAGCCACAAGTGAGAGCTGGGTGTCAGGTGAGGGTCAGAGGCTGGAGAGCTGCCCTAGGTCTTTTTACATAGTATTTTAGATAAGATTATGAAGAATGAAAAAAAAAAACCTCAAAGATAATAATAGCTAGTATTTATATATTGCTTGCAAAGTATTTAAAAATGTCTTAGTTTATCCTCAAAATAACCCTTAGAGGTAGATGCTATTATTATCCCCATTTTTCAGATGATAAAACTGAGGTTGATAGGTTGGGACTTTGCCTGAGGTGGGATTTGAATTTAGGTTTTCCGTACTATAAGTCCAGCACTCCATCTACTAGGCTACATATCTTCTCTTATCTCCCCTTGAGGAAACACCAGGAACTACCAACCTAGATGTCTAATTTATCAATTTTATAACATTTTCTGTGAATGACCTGTGTACCAATTATGGTATTGTCAACATAAATATGAAGAGGAAATAGGAAGGTTTAGGCAGATTATTTTGCCATAGTAGCATGGTATGGTGGTTCTGGAGTCAGGGGAACTCAGTCCAAATTCTACCTCTGATGTTTACTCTCCATAGGACTTTGGGAGATTTCCTTAACCTCATATCAAACCCCAGTAGGTAGATTCTGTTCTCATTCTTATTTTTCCAATGAGGAAACTGAGGCAGATAGTGGTTAAGTGATTCACCTACAAACACCTTATAAGTGTCTAAGGTTGGATTTGGACTCAGGTCTGACTGACTCCAGTTCTAGTAATCTATCCACTATACATCATAGCTACTATTTTCTTTTAGGAAGCCTAATACAAGATAGAATGATGGAGGATGAAGGAGAAATTCGAAGTGTTTCAAGAATGTTTGAGGAGGGAGAAGACATTTTCATGTGGGAGAGTCATGGAGGAAGTGGTATTTGAGCTGGAAGTCAAAGGAAGTAAAAGGATTTTAATAGATTACATTTGAAGAGAAAGGTCTGGCCTGCCTAAATGTACAACTTGGGTTGCTATGGGTAGAAAATGAAGGTGGAACCAGTGCCTCCAATTCTATCTTATCCCTCTTCCCTGTCTCTTCATCTCCTAGCCAGTCAGTTTCTACAGTGCGTAGGAATGGTAAATAGAGCCATGGGGAAGTTAAATAGTATGCTCTTTCTGGTGGCAATGACTGTATTTATTGATTACAATTTTTGTTTCAGGGCTTCTTAATCTAGGATCCATGAACTTTAAAAAATATTTTAATAATTAGATTTCCTTTTTTCTAGTACATTATTACTTTATTCAGATAATATATTGATACAAATTTTTAAAAAATCTCACCTTCTGTCTTAGAATCAATACTATTTATTGGTTCTAAGGCAGAAGAGTAATAAGGGATAGGTAATGGGAGTCAAGTGACTTGCTCAGAGTCACATAGCTAGGAAGTATTTGATATCAAATTTGAACCCAGAACCTCCTGTCTCTCTCTAGGCCATGGCTTTCATTCCACTGAGCCACATAGCTTCCCCATGGTCCAATTTTTAATATTCATTTTCTGCTATTTTGCAATCCACACTCACCCCCTCTCTCTTCTCTTCCCCCTCCTTAAAAAGCAGGTATGATATAGGTTGTGCACATAGCATCAAACAATACATATTTCCATGTTCATCATATTGCAAAACAAGATACATATTGTTTACCCTAGATCCATGGAGGAAATAAAGTGAAGAATGATATGCTTCAACCTGCATTCAGACTCCTCTGTTCCTTCTATGGTAGTGGATCACCTTTTTCTTCATGAGTCCTTGGTAACTCTATTTTAATATACCTGTTTTCATTTACAATCCTATGAATTGGGGTTAGCTAGGTAGCTCAGTGGATTGAAATTTAGGCTTACAGATGGAAAGTCCTGGGTTCAAATGTGGCTTCAGATACTTCCCAGCTGTGTGACCCTGGGCAAGTCACTTAACCCCTATAGCTAGCCCTTATTGCTCTTCTGCCTTGGAATAAATACACAGCATTGATTCTAAGATGTAAGGTAAGGGCGTTGTTTTTTTTTAATACTATGTAGTTATACATTTAAAAATATTACTTTGAGAAGGGGACCTCAAATGGGGTCACGAAAAGTTGAACACTACTGAACAAGAACAAGTGTGGTAAGATCATGCAATCATAGATTCAGAGCTAAAAGGGATTGTGAAGGTCATCTAATTCAATATTTTAATTTTAGAGTTGCAGATACTACAGGCCAGAGGTTGTGATTTGCCCAGGGTCATGAATATAATAAATAGTACCACCTTTCCCACTGCTTCCCTGTAATGAGAAAGGAGAAAAAATGTGGCCAATTTAATGCCCTTCTCTTTAATTGTTTGTGAAGATTACATTTTTGGACCTATTTTCTCCATGTATAAATATCACACAGTTTTTGTTTTTACTTTTAACTTCCTTTGAGTCTGTTACATCCGCCATTTTTTCCCCAGTCATATTCCAGAGTGCCTTACAAGTTCCTTGCATTTGGGTATCAAACAAGCTTATTCCTATGTCAGCGTGCAACATAAATCTAGAAACTCATAAAAAATAAAGGGATTTCCTCCTCCAGAGGGATAAGGAACCAATTGCCCAAAGGGGAAGGTTAATCTCCCTGAAGTCCTTTGCATCTGTAGCAAATGCCATCATCATAGAGCAAAGAGATTGTTGCTCCAGCCTGGGGGCCTGAGCACACAAATTCCATGGATAAGAAGATTCGTTCCCCCAATCTGGCTCTTTACGAGACAGATACGATATGTCTATTCATGTCAAACAAGACATAATGAAAAGCCCTGCAGTATGATTGAAATAGCACCAGTTTGGGCATCAGGAGAACTAGGTTATCATCTCAGCTCCATCACTTTCTGTGTGACCTTGGGCAAGTCACCATTATCTTCTCATTCTCTGTTTCATCCTTTAAGAGGGAACAAATGGACTAAATGATTTCTAAGGTCCTTTTCTGGTCAAAAACTCTGAAAGAGAAATGTTGAACTCTGTGTGGACTGCAAAATTGAAAGCTAGCCTAGCCCTTGACATGTTTACTGGCCAAAGAAGATTACAAAACTCATCTACCATATACAGACATCCAGAAGGTACTGGTAAATGTTTAATGATTAGCTCTTCAAAATGAAAATGTATACACAACACACTTTAAAGTTTAATCTTTATTGTTAGCATTTTCTCCATCACTTTCTTAAGTCTAGATAATCAACAAAACAATAAATCAAAGCCTGATTTGTAGGTTTTGCTGATTTCGGAAAATGTAACATCAATTCTCAGGAGTTGGTAGGAGCTAGCTCAAGCACACCCCTGCACCCACCTCAGTTCTGTGAACCCTTTCTCTTTAAATGCTTTGAGTAGCCTCTTAGCTTCTCTGGTTTAAACAACTTTCCAAGAATTCCAAAAAGTCTATTTTTTTCTTAGTAAGGAAACTCAAAACTATAGTAAAGGTAGACTCTTGCAGGTCTCTTTTGATGAGAAAAGAAAAGGAGGAAAGAGCACAAGCTTGAGATTACAAACAAACACCAAAAAGGAAATCTCACTGCTTAAAGTTTTCTGTGGGAGAAGTTTGGGGCAATTGGGTTACTGTGGTTCCTTGCCGGGATTCAGACATACCTTGAAATTTGTCAGTTGAGCCAGTCAATGCTAAAAGCAATGAGCTCTTTATTCAGCAAACTTTATCCAGCCTGACCTTGAGATCCTCCAGGTGGGGATGAGATATAGAGGAGGAGGCAAGCAATAGGAAAAAGATAGGAAGAGCAGAGGAGGGATACGACCAGATATATCTCCTGGCAATCATCTCCAGGTCAAGGCAGGAGGAAGATATTCAGCAGTCTTTTGAGAGGGTTACTCCTAAGACCTGGCACATCATTAGATCAGACTCTCACTGGCTTTTGTGAGGTTGTTACCGCTACAAGAAAGAATCTGAGGACCAAGGATTTTATAACGTGGGTTAGGGGCCCAGCCAGGGGCATCTGATTGGTTTTCTACTTCTAATGTCTATTAGGAGAAAGAGCTAGTTTGGCAGATTCTGGAAAAGTCATGAGGTGCCAAGCAGAAGAAGGGGTTATGGCTATTTCAAAGGCAACTGTGGCAGAAAATTATGTCCTAAACAACAAAGGCATTCACATTTAGATTGCTTTTTCTTCTAGACCTGGCAAAAACAACAACTCTGAAGAAATTCAAATTTTGTTGGGAAGTGGGAAAAAAATGTGACACTGTGAGAGATTAACAGACTGTGGAAAGACTCCTTGTAGAGCAGAACCAGGAAATCATTATACACAGAGACTGATACACTGTGGTACAATCGAAGGTAATAGACTCCTCCACTAGGGACAATGCAATGTCCCAGAACAACTTGCAGGGATCTAAAAAACACTATCCACAAGCAGAGGATAAACTGTGGGAGTAAAAACAACGAGGAAAAGCAACTGCTTGACTACAGGGGTTGAGGGGATATGACTGAGGAGAGACTCTAAAAGATCACCCTAATGCAAATACCAACAACATGGAAATGGGTTCGAATCAAGAACACATGTGATACCCAGTGGAATCATGCGTCGGCTATGGGAGGGGTGGTGGGAGGGTGGGGAGAAGAAAAGAAAATGATCTTTGTTTCCAATGAATAATGTTTGGAAATGACCAAATAAAATAATGTTTAAAAAAAAAAGAAAGACTCCGTGTAGAGCAGTTAGTAGTAGTAGTCTCTCTGTAATCGAGGATGATGATTATCTTTGCGCGTTTTCATCTATGGTGTATAGATGAGTGTGCACAAAGACACTTGTGCATGAAGGAGATTTAAGTGGAAAAGCCGATGCACAGAGACAGTCCCACTCTCTCGGCGTTGGAAGCCTGGGTCCAATGGCACGAAAAGTCGTTACGCCTGGAGACTTCCTCAGCTGCATTGGATGGCCGTGTTGTCTTTTGTGCTCCAACACGCCCTAAGCACTCCTCAGTGCTTTGCTGCGTCGCCATCTCATCCGTTGAACCTTCTTATTGGTTTCTTCCATCTGTTCTGCCGAAATAGTCTTCACATGCTGGGTGAGCAAAGCCCTGGTTCACCAGGGGTCGGCGATGACCCGATGGCTACCCTCACAAGGTTTAGCCGGCCTGTCGAAGCCGTTGCCCGGGGTGTGGCCGTTGCCGCATGCTAGCAGCTACTGGGAGCCACAAGTGAGAGCTGGGTGTCAGGTGGGGGTCAGAGGCTGGAGAGCTGACCTAAGAGGGCATGACAAGCCCTCCATACCAGAGATACTACCCCTCCCTGAGCACCCCATACACCCCTAGAGCAGTTAGAATAGCATTATTGCACTAGGCAGAGCGAGAACTAGGAATTCACCTGAAGAAAGATTAGTTGAAGTTGAAGGGTGGAATGAGTTGGGACATATTTCAGTCATATCCAAATCTTTTTTACTCCATTTGGGGCTTTCTTGGCAAAGATAGTGAGTAGTTTGCTATTTTCCTCTCCAGCTTATTTTACAGATGAGGAACTGAAGCAAACTGAATAAAGTAACTTGTGCAGGGTCACACAGCTATTAAGTATCTGAGGACAGATTTGAACTCATGAAGATGAGTCTTCTGGATTCCAAGCCCAATTATTCTATCTACTGCAAACCCCTTTGCTGTGCTATTGATGAGGATAGAAAGGAACCGTAAAAAGGGGAAGTTCTTTTCCCTGTCTGACAGCTCCTCAATCTCCTTTGCTGAATCCTCAATCATACCATGCCTCGTAATCACAGGTATTCTACTGGGCCCTTTTCTATCCTTCTTTTGTACCACTTCACTTGGTGCCCCCATCAGTTCCCATGGATTTAATTACACTTTTAGAGAAAGCCTTCCCCAACCCTCTTAATTCTAGTGTCTTCTTTCTGTTAATTATTTCCTATTCATCTTATTAATAGCTTGTCTGTATATATTTATTTTTTTGTTTTCTCTTCCTATTTGATTATTGGTTCTTTGAGGGCAAAAAACTATCCTTCGCCTTTTTTGGTTTTCCCAGTCCTTAGAAGAGTGCCTGGCACATACCAGGTGCTTAAGAAATGTTGATTGACTGCAAATCACAGGAGGACCTGCATTATACAAGGAGAATGGGTGTGGTTAGGTGCCTCCTGGTGGCATTAGGACAGCCATGTAAATGAAGTCACAAGGAAGGTAAGAGATATCTATCTAATTCTAATTATAATTCAATACAGAAAGCATGATGAGAAAATGATGAGAGGGACAGAAGATACCAAAAACAAATTTATCTATTTCAAAACCTTCCCTAAGTCTTTCCTTGTAGTAAAGCAAGTGGTAGGAAACTCTTTGCTCTTCCTCTTTCGTGTACCCTGCTTCCAGGATTCCTAACATAAGCTAGTCCCCTTAATATAAGTCCACTAAAATGAGAGGTTAAAGGGACTTTGGCGAGTCGGCTTGCAAACTTCACTCTGCGTGATATTGCTGCCATGAGAAAGATGCATTCTCTGAATTTTTGATGGAATTCTTATTGCTATGTTGGACCCACGGGACCCTTTCTCTTTCCCTTAGGCCAACGCCAACAGGAATACCCCCCCCCCCCATACTCTGTCCTGTACTCTGTAGACACCTCTGAGTGAGGACTTTGTACACAGAGCACAATAAGCTGAACTGCCTGGTGACCTGCCTTCCTTCCATGGCATTGAATTTATGTAGTTGCCAATGAGACAAGGCTCAAACAGGATCACACTGGCTTAAAGAATCTATGGCTTCTCGACAGATAATTCCACTTTTTTCCTGGAAACTACATTGACTTGGGAGGTGGGGAGTGGTGTTAATTAGCCTTGGGAGGGGCTGGGGAAAGAAGAATGAAAGCCTTAGAAAGTAAGTAGAGCTTCCCTAAGAAGCATGAATCATCAAGACTTTAGGCTTATGGAAACTAGATCTGTGCCTGGGGTCATTTGATATGACAGTGTACCTATCAACAGAACAAACTGTCATCTGTTTATTTTTAGCCCAGAAACAAGAACAGTCAAGGCATCACATGACCTTAATGTGACATAGGTTGCCCTAAATGATGGGAAGTTTTGTTTCTTTCTGGCTTTAGAAGGACCTAAGCACTGCCAATATGGCACTGATCCCCCTCCTTAGGCTCCTCCCATTTGGAGGGGATTATTAATGAAAGAGACAATTTAATTTGATTAAAAACTTCCTAAGCAACATATAAATGCCTTTGGATGGTCACTGCTTCCTCTAAAATCACCCTTCTCTGATAGCCTTTAAGAACCCTAATATATTCCTTGTAAAAAAGTACAGCTAAGAAATGCCCAATCTTCTCCTCTGTTCCTAAATTAGGTATGCAGAGATGAGTGTATTCTTTCTCCTTTAATTGAAAGGAAATGTCTAAGTGTCAGCTAGGTTGCTCAGTGGATAGAGCACAAGCCTGGAGTCAGAAGAACCTGGATTCCAATCTGGCCTCTGACATATCCTAGCTGTAAGACTCTGGACAAGTCACTTAACCCCATTTGCCTAGTCCTTGGCCTTCTGTCTTACAGTGGTTACTGAGACAGAAAGTAAGAGCTAAAAAGAAAGAAAATAAATATTCAAGGTGTTTACATCTCTGTGCACTTTGGAGAAAAAAAATTTTTTTCTCAAATAGTATTAACTTGCTTCCAATGTTCATATTTATTATTGTTGTTCTTTTCCATATTGTGAATATTACCAGTTTCCCCGCTAAAACCTTAATCTTATGTCTTAATGTCAATTCTAAGACCAAAGAGTAGCAAGAGCTAGGAAATCAATCATGGTTAATTGACTAGTCCAGAGTCACACAGCTAGGAAATGTCTAAAGCCAGATTTGAACTTAGAGCCTTCCAACTCCAAACCTGGAACTCTATCACCTGTGCTACTTAGCTGCCCCTGAATGTTATCTATTGTGATGGGAACTATATCTCCTGGGGTTCCCCCTTCCATACCCACCAATATGGATTAGGTTAACTTTTCTCTAAAGGTGATAAAACTGTGACTTGCTTGGCCTGGTGGAAGGCAGAGGCTCAAGCTGTACCTCCCTCATAGTAGCTTCCTGGTAGCCTCTATGTGGGTTGATGAGGGCACCTGGGGACACAAAATATCCCACCACCCCCCATAGACTTGGTGTCCTGACTCAGGCATACCATGACACCTCCTGGCCATCTCTCTCTATGCCGTGCTGCTCCATTGGTACCACCACCTCCTTAAACTATGTGGCTTTCCCCTATTTAAGTGTAAGCTGTTTGCAGGCATTTTTCTGCCTGCTTCTTTTTAGTATATAAGTCTTTAGTAATGGTGCCTGGAGCATAGTAAGAACTTAAAAAATTATTTTTCATTCATTTATTCATTCATTGTTGGCTCTAAGTTTGTCACTACCCTTAAAATAGGCTTATTGGCAAAATGACAAAGATGAGCTAATTTATCTCTGAGGGGTTCTCTCACTAAAAATGTGTGATCATATGGTTTTAGAGTTCAAAAAGATCTTAAATATCTACTCCAATTCTCACATTGTAATCCTTCTTGTAGAATACCTGACATTGGACCACCCAGCCTCCACTTACATCATGTGCAGTGATAAGACACTTTTTAAGCCCATTCAATGATTAGAAAACTCTAATTGTAGATAACAATTCCTAATTTTCAACTGAAATCTCCATCTGATAATTTCCACTTACTGGTCCAACTGGACCTAGTTTTTGACCTCTGGGTCTACTTCATCAAATTCTTCTGCCATAGGCTATAGAAATACTCAAAGTACCAGCAATTTCCTCAGCCTGGGGGAAATTCTGGAGAGGGAACTTCCTCCACAAAGGCAGATCACAAGTAGGTCTCACAGCAGATAGCTCTAGGTAGCTCAGTGCATAGAGGTCTGATTCCTTGCCTTCACATGACTAATGAATCGTAGTGCCAAGAATGGAAACCAATTCTTCAGGATTCCAAATGTAGTCTTTTCATCTACTATGCTAGACAGCCATTTTCAAAGGATAGCATTTCAACGATTTCAATCTGATTCAATTCAGTTTAATATTACTATCAAAAAGTATTGAGCTAGCTTTTGAGGAGGTCCAAAGGTAAATCGTAGTAAGTGCCTTGAAGGACTGTAGAAGTACAGCATTCTGGTGCCCCGGAAGTTTCAATTCTAAGCAAGCTCTTCTTCAGCACTTCTACTGATGTTTTAGACACATTTTACCCTCCTTATGATTCTCTAGCAATGTCCTTGTCTTCTCGTATCACCTTTGTACATAGAGGTTTGCATGTTATCAATGCCATTAGACTGTAAGCAACTTGACACAAGTATTAGTTTTTATCTTTCTTTGAATCCCCAATATTTATCAAGGTGTCTGGCACAGAACAGATGCTCATAAATGCTTGTCTACTTGATTTGATTTAACTTAAATCAGCACTCGCAGCTAAATATCATACCCCAGATGTGGTTCAATCAGTTTCCTTTGTAATATATTGGGGGGTATTTGAGTGATGGGTTTTTTTTGGTGTTGTTGTTTTAAATTGTAATTATTTGTTGTTATGTATGTTAATATTCCCAGACATTTCCCATCCTCCTTTCCTTATCCACACAAGAAAAGGCATCATTAAAAAAGGCATATGTATATAGAGAACTATTTCTTATTTGACTCTATTCATCAGTTCTTTCTCTGTAGGTGGGTATGCAAAAGTTATCCCTCAAGCAATATATATATATATATATATATATATATATATATAATGTTTTCTTCTTGGTTCTGCTCGTTTCACACTTCTCATTTTCATGTTGGTCTTTCTAGTTTTTTTTCTAAAATTAATCTGCTCAGCATTTTTTACAGGTCAGGAGTATTCCATTACAATCAGTCCAAGGAGTAGTGGCCATCAGACTTATAACACTGAACTGTCTCAGGTGTGGAGCAAAGTTTGGCTAAAGCTGACATTAGAATTAAAGAAGTCAGGAAAATAACTCTGAGCGCCTTGCTTTGGCTCCTTCCATATGCTATATCCTAATCATGGAACTTAAAATCAAATTAGTTTGTTTTGTTTTGTTTTTTATAATGTCATATAGGGAGCCCATATTGAGCTTGTATTTAACTAAAAACTCTGTATTTTAAAATATTTTATATGTTAGGTAAACATTTTCATATCAAAGGTTTATTTAGTCATTTCAGTTGAATATGACTCTTCATGATCCCATTTGGGGTTTTCTTGGCAAAGATATTAAATGGTTTGTCATTTTTTTCTCCAGCTCATTTTACAGATGAGGAAACTGGGGCACACTGGGTTTAGTGATTTATCCAGTCACACAGCTAGTAAGTGTCTGATACCAGATTTGAACTCAGAAAGATGAATCTTTATGACTTTAGACCTAGCATTCTATCCACTGTATCACCTACCTGCCCTATATCATTGGTACTTATACCATCACTTTACAGTTTTTAATTTATTTTTGTTTCTTTGTTGTTTTATTGTATGTCTGTTTTGACTAAGTGTGAGATTTTACAGGCATCCCTATTGAATTGAATTGAATTGGGTTTAGCTCATCATTTTAGTTTGCTAAGAATCTTTTATATCCTGAGAATGTCTTCCACTCTAATAGCCATTCCTTTCAGTTTTATATCAATAGCAAATTTGATATTCATTCCTTCTATGTATTCATCCAAAAATGTGGAACCAATCTCAGGGACATGAGGGCCACCAGCAAATATATGACCATACTGAAATCTACAAGCTTCAGGTTGGTTGTTCAATCAATTATGAATCCACCTATTACATCATCTAGCACATGTTTCTCCATCCTGTTCACAGGAATACATTTTAATACATTAGAACCTGAAAAAAACATCTTGATAAAAAATTATGCACATTTTTAGCATTCTTCTGATCTCCTACACTTACCCTCCTACTCCATATTTTTTTTAAAATGGATGGGCTATTTTTATAGCAGTGTTTGTCTTAGCCACTTCACTTAATAATCACTCTTTGATCAATCTAGAAAAGATGTAAGGTAAGTGACATGTAACATAATCTTTTTTTTTAGACCCTTACCTTCCATCTTAGAATTAATGTTCTAAGGCAGAAGAGTGGTAAGTGACAGGCAATGGGGATTAAGTAACTTGTCCAAGATCACACATCTAGGAAGTGTCTGAGGCCAGGAACATAATCTTCATTATAGTTTGAACCACTGAAGGAAAGGTGGGGCCATGACATTCCAACTAAGGTTAGTGAATAGTGCCACTTTTACTAGTATGGAAGCCAGGTGAATGCCTTTCTCCGTCTATTTTCAAGGTTTCCATCACAAAGCATCACTTGATATGAAGCTTTGATATTTCACTTTATCTAAAGAGTTGGTTTGTATAATTTCCTGGGAAAACGAATTAACAAACAAAAATTGGGCACCTTATATCCCCAAAGAAGTAAATTATTGATTTCATTTTCATAGAAATTTCAACATGGATTCTATCCAAATGTTAAAGAAATGAGCATCATTCATAATTCAATCAGATGCAATGACAAATCTCCATTTATGTAGCACTTTAAGATTTACAAAAATTTTTGCCCACAGTAAAAAAGAATCAATATTAGCATATGCATTTTATAAATGAGTAAATTGACTCTTGAGGTTAAATAAATTACCCAAGATCTTTTATTTATTCACTTATTTTTAAATATTTTCCATGTTTACATGATTCCTGTTCTCTCCCTTCCCTCTTCCCTCCCCCCTCCCAGAGCTGTTTAATGTTATCACTTGAAATCTATTTTCATATTGCTCATTTTTGCTTTAGAATGATCTTTTAAAGCCAAAACCCCAAATCACATACCCATGTGATAAGTGATGTCATATGTTTTTCTTTTGCATTTCTCCTCCCATAGTTCTTTCTCTCAATGTGATCAGCATTCTTTCCCATAAGACCTCCAGGAGTGTCCTGGCTTGTTGCATTGCTACTAGTAGCAAAGTCCATTACATTGGATTGTTTCTTATTCTATTTTCTGTATACAATGTTCTCCTGGTTCTGCTTTTTCACTCTGCATCAGTTCATTGAGGCTCTCCCAGTTCATATAGAAATCCTCTAGATCATCATTCCATACAGCACAATAGTATTCTATCACCAACATATGCCACAATTTGTTCAGCCATTCCCCAATCGAGAGACAATCCCTCATTTTCCAATTTTTTGCCACCACAGAGTTCCTTATTAACTCTTTGGGGGTACAAACCTAATAGTAGTGTTGCTGGATCAAAGGGCATGTAATCCTTTAAAGTCCTTTGGGCATAATTCCAAACTGCCTTCCAGAATGGTTGGATTGCCCAGTATCTTGCTATTAGTAAATGTTGGAGATAAGATTTGAACCCAAGTCTTTTGGTGTAGCATTCCTAACTACTATTTTGATGCTTCTCTTTTTCATACATTTGTCCTTTATACTCAAAGAGGACCAAAATGACATCACAGAATATCTTTTGACTCACACATAAATTGGATTTAAATGAGGCAGAATTGCAGTCTTCAGCCTCATCCTCTTGCTGAGTCATCAAAGTCTAGTGGCAAGACAACTGGAAGTGACTCAGGATATAATGGATGACCTTTGCTTCTTCAATGTATCACCAAGCTCTAAGGACTCCATGGTACCTACTTTCACTGGCTTCATGGCTATTAGAACAAGTTGTTTTCATCTGCCCCTTCTGCTGGGAGATGTCTTTACATGCCTGAGGTAGACACCCCAGTCCCAATTCACCTAATGGGCTCCTGTCGGTCACCCTCAACCTGGTTTATTTAGCTTGTCTACCTACCATGGTGTGGTCTCAGAACATGCTATAGTTTCTTGGAGCCAAATGTGAGAGCTACGTAGCAAGTGGACACCAAGGGAGTAAGGCAGCCCTGAACAGGACTTGGCAAGCCCTCATACCTGAGCACCCTATACATCCAAGAGTTGTAGGTTATGGATCATTAATGTTGGGTCCCTCTACCACCGTTTGATTTTTTTTTTCATATAAATTTTATGATGGCATACTATGTAAAACTAATAAAGTTATGCAGAATGAAAATATTCTAGATATATCAATGGATATACCACACTAAATTGTATTATGCTGCACTATAAGAGACTGTGCCTCATAATGGTTAAAAAGCCAGTCTCAGGATCAAGAGCCCTTGAGCCCAAGTACTGCCTCTGACATATACTGGCAGTAGACTATAGGCAAGTCAATTAAAATCTCAGTACTCCCAGGCAAATCTCTAACATTATGAATTGAAAAGCAATTGTTGAGGTGTACTTTTAGAAGTTTTCTTACCTAAAGTTTCCTATAAAAAGAAAACCGCAGATTTAGTAATGATAACAATAACAACAACAACAAAAATCAATGGGCAGCTTGTTGTGATAGTGAAATATAGGCCTCTGATGAAGATGGCAAAGTAAAAAGTCAAGAATTCAGCAATTTGGGGGGAGGGGATATTTAGGTCTATAACTTATATGACATACTCTAGTGAATTCTAAACAAAAAAAAAATTAAGACCTATAAAACAGAAGGGAAAATAAAAGAATTAGGTACTTAGTTCAATTATGGAGAGGAAATATCTTAAAAGTTAACAAAAAGAAAGCATTATTAAGGAGAAGATGGATGTGTTTACTCTTGAAATAAAACCTTTCTATATAACAAAAAGTATAAAAGTATATATAATACAGAAGAAAAATAATAATTTGAGTAAAATGTGACAAGAATTAGAATATGTAAAAAATATTAACAAACATAGTAATAATTTCCACCCACAATGGCTAAATGACCAAAAATAATGAAAGGAAGTTCTGAAAAGAGAGAAGGAATTTCAAACTGGTAGAATCTTCTTATAAATCATAAGGCAGTATCCATTAAGAGTTACTGGATTCACTCATCCCATTGTTAATGACATATCCTGAAAATAATATCAAAGCAAACAAAAGTAATTTGTTCAAAGTTTTTCATACAAGTAATTGTAAAAAAATGAAATGGAAAGGACTTAAACACCCAACAATAATGGAATGGTGAAATTATTTGTAGTATGCTAATATAGTAATAAGATCTAACATTCACTTAACACTAAGATTTTCAGAATATACTTCATGCATTATTGTATCTCATTTGATATTCATAGCAACTCTGTCCTAGTTCTTATTGCCATTTCTACTTTATAAATTAAGAAATTTAGACTTGTTAAGCTTAAGGGATAGGCAAATTGGGGTTAAATGACTTGCCCGGGATTGCACAAAAATTTAATGAAAGACTATAATGCAGTTAAGAGCAATAAGGATAAAGGAGGCAATAACAAAAAAAATTGAAAAGACTTTTATGAAATAAAGTAAAGGAAGAAGGAAAATAAGGACAAGGAGATAAAGAAGAGGAGAAAGAAAGAAAGAAGGGAAGGGAAGGGGAAAAGGAAGGGGAAAAGGAAGAAGAGATGTCAAACTAATTACAATCATAGGAATGGAGACTGAACATGGAATTTCATTAGTATAGGAAACTCCGCAGGGAGAAAACCCCCTACCAATACAAACAGGCATCTTCTCTGTAACAGATATAGAATATCTGTTTATAGTACTGAGAGGAAGAGTAACTTGCCTAGAATCACACAGTCCATGTCAGAGACAGAAATTGAATCCAGGTCTTTCCTAGATTTGATGCTAACTCTGTTTCAACTATATCACATTATATCGTTTCAACTAAAATCATATTAAAGGAAAATTGAATGAGACGGGAAATGCAAAGAACACTTGTGAAGAATTAGAAGGGGCAGCTAAGTGGCTCAGTGAATAAAGAGCCCAGCCTAGAAACAAGAGGTAGCCTCAGACATGCCCTAGCTGTGTGACCCTGGGCAAGTCACTTAACGTCAATTGCCCAGCCCTTACCACTCTTCTGCCTTGAAACTGATACTTTATATTGATTCTGAGACAGAAGATAAGTTTAAAAAAAAAACAATTAGAAGAATTAGCCAAGAAAGCATGCTAGTTTATACATTAAAATTAATTTAAATATAAATATGTACTAAGCCAGTTTCATTGGTTGTATGAATTCACTGTCAATTTTTAATATGCTTGTTTATTATTCTTATTTTTTCAAGATTTCAATTGTCTCATTTTATTTTTAACATTTAATTTTATTATTAAAAGAAAAATGAAATTTCAACTGTTGATAGTCATATTATTGAAAAATAGTTTGAAAATATTTTCTCGGCATCATTGCAAAATTTGTTTTAAAGATTGTACAGTAATAGCAAACACAAGCAAGATATAGCCAAGAAGCTCACCATCAATTCTATTATCCAAATTGACTTAGTTTCTCTTTGCTAAGAAAAAAAAATGTCATAAATCAAAACCCCAAAGCTTCTGATACTCTTTGGGGAGCAAAATGCTTATCATTGTAAGTTTCAATGTATTTCCTTAGGTTTTAAAAAATTTATCGTTTCATTTCATTTCATATCATTCATTATTAGTTTTTTTTTTTAATGATGAATGCTATTTTAAATTGGAAATATCATATTTTGGAAATATACAGAAGGTTCTTCATGTTCTTTTTCAAATATTCCATGGAAACACAAAAAACCAATAAGAATATGAATGTTTTTTCAGTGCATTATGGGGAATTTTATTTTATGATCCTTCAAGTATCAAAGAATTTAGCAACTATAGTTTAGCAAACTACATCCCAGGTTCTATTACTTATCCTTTTCTCTTTGAGAATGATTGTGAAGCAAGCCGTATTTTATTTTCAACATGCCCATTAAAGCTTTTATTATAAACTTCTTTCTTTTCTGTTCCCTATTTCTTTTTTAGTTCCCCATTTCCCTTCTGCAGCAGCCCACTGCTTATTTATCTCTCTGTAACAGCACTCCCAGGAATATCTTCCTCAGAGAACTTCCTCTGACACATGCAGGCTATGTGACCCAGAGTAAATCAATTAACCTATTATTTCTTGATGTAATAATTCTCTGGGTCTATTTTGTAGAGAAGGTGCTGACTTGCATTGGGAGAGAGTTTCCTCCCCTGAAAGTTCAACAAACTAATGAAATCATAGGTGTCGTCCCCATCCCTCTTGTCAATGCTGGGCTAGGACTATACCTAAGACTCCTGCTACAATTGGGAATTTTGAATTGCTGTGGAAAATAAGTGGATGGGGAGCCTTTTGGTGCTGGTTTAAAAAAATGTATGTCTTTCCTTCTTGTTTGTAGGATCAAAAGAATCAGGGACCCATATATAGGGAAAGCACACATTTTGAATGGGGAGGAAGGATTGGCATAGCATGACAAATTTGGGACCACTCGTAAGAGTCTCTGATGTTGACAATCATGACATTGCTTTTCTGTCTAAAAATGGGGAGCAATATGAATCAGGTTTCCAAGCACTAAGTGGTTATAGATTCATGATAAAATGAATACATAACTCATAATTCTACCTCCCAGTCATGAGACTTTTTACTCACTAGTGGGTCTTTGATGAGACCAATTAATTCTCTCTTCACATAGATTCATATAATTTGTTCTGTTTTAAGGAATATTCTTTCCCTAATCTTTCTGGATAGTCTAATATAGACCTGAAGCTAATTGCTAATAGTTATTAGCTAAAAGATTGTTAATTAACCAAACACATAGTATATGCAAATCTATATTAAACAAACTCCATTGCTGAGATAATTTAATAAGGGACCAAGGGAAGTATGGAATTTCAGCATCTTTTCCTGACCACAGGAACAAAGTAACTGTAGGTCAGAATTTCATCTTTGCAAGACTGGAAAATATTTTCTAGACGGACAAGATGGCAGTCATTCTGATTTGCTTCTTAAAGAAGCACCTGGGAAATGTAGCACTGGCAGGAGTCAGGATATCTGACACTTGCAGTTATCTCAAAGAGATACTAGTGGCATGGGAGGTGGTCTTCTAGGCAATGAAGGATGAGAAGATGGCAAAGACAGATATAATGCAGAAAAGAAAAATATAACATTAGTTGGGCAGGAGCAATGAAGTCAATCAGAGAAGACCATGGATGGAAATCAGAATCCAAAAACCCTATTGGAACAAAAAGAATGCAGTTGACATGAATGCTATAGACCATTTAGTTGTCTTTATGGACCAGCTGGCCCTATTGCCTTCCCCAAATGTGAATATACTCCTATATAGTACCCCTACTATATATCCCCTCCCCAGGCAATAAATACTTCTTGACTTGATGTGACTTGAAAGCAATAGGAAATACAACACATGGAAGAAAATAAGCCATTCTAGTTAAGTTACAGGATGACACCCAATTAAGGTTGCAAGCCTGGTAGGAGGAAAAGCCAAGCTAAAGAAAATTATTATTGAAGGATACACAAGATCCTGTGGAAATCAATAGCCCTGCTGTTTATTACTGCTAACTCTGAAGTACCTACATTATTCAGCCCCTGACCTGAAATCCTTGCACATGACACTATTTAAATATCTTAGCATTGCAATCATTGTAAGGCAACATGCAGGATGACGTCCCATCACTGAGCTGTCCTTCCACAGGAGTTGTCTTTGTACTTAAAAGGAAACCCAGATGGTTGAAAAATACTGTTATTGGCCTCATGACTTATTTCCTAGGAGAATATTGGGAGAAAGCTGGGGAAAATATACCTTAGGGACATTTATAGGTTGTCTCAAAAGTCCCATTGAAGAATCAAGATGTTAAAGCTGAATATGATGAATTATTGAAGCTTGTGATGAATTCATATTCCTCAAAATTTGGGTTAAAGGTAGCATCAGATTCATATAAATCTGCATAACCACTTAAGTTATTAATTTGAAGGACTTTTTTCCCTTCATGATTTAGTCTAAAATAGCTATTAAAGTTTAAAACTGTACTAATACTGTATTTGCTACACTAAATTCATGCATGTAGGTGTTCTATGCTAGCCTGTGGCTCACTAGTCTTCTTCATGCATCTACAGGTTTTAAGAGCAGGACTTTGAATATTCCAGAATTCCTAGCTGACTATTCAATATGGCACAGTCAGAGATTTGTCTGCCTATCATCAGGGGAGTGTGCATAGGAAGTCTTGCACACACAGGAGCTTGTCTAGGAAGGGAGACAGCAATCTCTCCTCTGCACCTGTACCAGTCTCCTGACTTTTATCTGTATTGCAGTTTGCTCTGGGTTCATTGTCCTGAGGTAACCTCACTTTTCAATAAGTTAAATGAGGCTCCCCACCTGGTTCTTCACCCCATACCTGCTACTCTGTAGAAATTTGCTATTTATAGAGTTCTTCATTAGAGCCACTAGAGAGCCCAGTGGATAGAATGCTGGGACTGGAGTCAAGAAAACAACCTCCTAAGTTCAAATCTGGCCTCAGACACTTCCTAGCTACATGACCCTAGGCAAGTCACTTAATCCTGTTTGCCTCCACTTCTTTATCTGTAAAATTGTCTGGAGAAGAAACTGGCAAACCACTCCAAAATCTTTGCCAAGAAAATCCCAAATGGAGTCACAGAGTTAGACACAACTAAATGACAACTAAAAAAATCTCTCTTGTTCTCAAAAAAATCTTGTTCTCATCTCAGAATAATGTTTTTAAATGCACAAAATTAAAAATATAAAATTGCAACAACAATGAATTGTAGAAATTGGTATAGCTTGAAGTCTAAGTATTTTCTCCAGCAAGGAGTAAAGTTAAAGGGAAAAAAGGTATGCAAATGTACAAATCCAACAGCTATAGAATAGGTAGCTTTATTCACACACAGAAAAAAAGATAAAGTACCATACAATGATTAAAACAGAATCCAAAAACATATTGCTATTAGTAGATCATTTGACAGGCTAATGTTCAAGACTTTTGTTGGATCATAAACAGTTTTTGAAAGTCTCCCAATTACCTGTTTGAATTTCACCATCACTTCTGATCAAACAATATTAGATTTTGGAAATCTTGTGCCTTTGAATTGTATTTCCCAGAATCCCACTGACTTCCTGTCCTTAAGTGCTGATATATTCAGGGGGATATATTGGGTGGGCTTCCTGGTCTTGGTCTCTTTGCTTCCTGTCAGACTATGGTGTTTGTTTGTTTTTAATAGGCACATGGTTTTATTTTGTTACTTCTAATGATCATTAATATATTTTATGAAATATAATATTTAAATTATTGCATATTACTTTTAATTTTTACAAGTAAGTGAAACCTTCCTCTTACTGGCCTCCCTTTCCAGTGTTGGCCCAATGCTGCTGCTTCTGCTGTATCTGCAACCACTCTAGTAAATACTGTTCTTCTCACTAAAATCACAGGCCTTCTTTTTTTGTTTTTAATTGAAACCTTTATCTCCTGTCTTAGAATCAATACTAGGTATTGGTTCCAAGACAGAAGAGTGATAAGGGCTAGGTATTGGGGGTCAAGTGACTTGCTTAGGGTCAACATAGCTAGGAAGTGTCTGAGGTCAAATTTGAACCCAGGACCTCCTGACTAGAGGCCTGACTCTCAATCCCCACTGAGCCACCCAGCTGCCCCTGAAGGGTCTTAGAAACACAAAAGGAGATCAAGAAAGCCAAGGGCTTTGGTGAGCCTGCAATAGTGACTCAAGAAGTTGCATGCTTTTGTCCAGATGGAGGACTTTTCTTTTCTCTACCATCCTCCTTGAGTCACATTTTGTCATCTTGAGAGTTTCCTTCAAGAGGTCCACCAGAAAAAGCTGCCTCTTCTTCTACCAGCTTTGGCACCCAAATCATATGCTTTTCCAACTTCAGTAAGCAGTTAGGGAACTCAACCCAGTGATGTCATACATAGCCCAAACCAGCAAATACTATGATCTCTAATGTCTCACTTCAGCTTCATTTCACAGCCTGAAGGACTATGAATCCTCCCAGGGACAAGGGCATCCCACATCCCACAAGATGGACAGCTGAACTTGGAATCAGAAAGTCCTAACTTCAAATCCTGACTCAAGCACTAAGTAAAGATTATTGTAAGCAATTTAGTGGCTCTGTAAATAAAGTATTCAATTTGAAATTAGGAAGACCTAAGCTTGAACTCTGCCTTACACATGTATAAAACCGTGAGACCTTGAGCAAGTCACTTGGGTTCTGTCCACTTTAATTTCCTCAACTGTAAAAGGAAAACAATAATAATATCTACCTCCCAAGGTTGTTGTGAGTAGTAATTGTGGTTTGTCTAATGCTTAGCATATTGCCTAGAACATAATAGAAACTGTTGTTGTTGTTCATTTGTTTCATTGATGTCATGTCCAACCCTTTGTGACCCCATTTGGGGTTTTCTTGGCAAAGATACTAGAGCAATTTGCCATTTCCTTCTAAAGTTCATTTTACATGTGAGGAATCGAAGTAAACAGGATTAAGTGACTAGCCCAGGTTCACACACTTTGGAAGTAAGTGAGGCCAGATTTGGACTCAGAAGGATGAGTCTTCCTGACTAAGCATGGCACTCTATCCACTAAGACACCTAGATTACCCATAGTAGATGCTCTATCTATCTATCTATCTATCTAATTACATTAATATTATTATACAAAAATGCTAATGTTAATTATATACAAATAATAAGTCATTCCCTTTCTATACAGTATTGATGTCCAAGAAGGCATTTTTTATTTTAAATTTGATGAAATTTTAAACTGGGCTCAGCAGTCTATCAATGGTCTATTTTATAGGCTGATTATAGAGCTCTAAATACCAGTGGTCTGTGTATAACATAGCCAAGAATCATTTGTTCCCCTTCATTGTATGGCTACAACAGAATAAAAAGAGTGCCTGTTCTGAGTATGTAGCCAGAATAACTTGGGGGACGTTAGAATGTCTATGAGAAGAGTCATCAAGAATGAATAACAACCCACAAATTTTCCATATCATCCCCAGAAATCACTGTAGAACCTTTATAGTCTTAGAACTCTACCAGGAATTCTATGTTTAGCCTTTACAGAACCATTGCACCATCTTTGTCTAGGAGCTGACCAAGGGCTTCTATCTCCTAACTTCAATTAGATTACCCTCCATGGTGAAATGGCAGTTCTTTAGTTTTTTTAAAAACTAAGGTAGGCCAAGACTCCCACAGTTTAGTTGGTGGTAATTCTCTGAATCCTGTCAGAAGACTAATATTATTATCCAAGGAAATCACCAGCAAGGCTTGGAAGCTTATAAAATGCAAGTAACATGTCAAAGAAATTTAAGAGACTGTAAGGTACATCTGAGTATTCAAACTGGATCCATTCATATCCACAGCAGAGGCAAACTGAGTTGCTCATGATGAAGAAATTCAGTAAAGTAGAAATATTTGGGAGGATGCTTAAAAAATGGGAGAGATGCACTCTTTCCCCGATTCTGGACCTTAGAAAACCTCAGTTGTTGATGCCTGTTTCTGGCTATAACTAAGCCAGATTTCTGGATATAATTAAGTCAAATTATTGATCTCCTCCTATATACTAAGCCCCATGAATACAAAGGTCAAAATAAAATGGACCTTGCCCTAGAGTTGAATCTTTGAATCTTTCCAGGTTTGGGGAGCAGGGGTTAAGAAGTGTCAGATTAGGAGAAGGTAGGTGGTTCTGTGGATAAAGAGCCAAGCCTACAGAAAGGAAGCCTTGAATCCAAATATGTCCTCAGATACTTCCCATCTCTTAGGCAAGTCTCTTAACCCTACTTGCCTAACCCTAACCACCCTCCTGCTTTGGAACAAATACTTAGGATCAATTTTAAAAATATATTTAAGTTTATTTAATTAATTTAGAACATCTTTCTATGGTTACAAGATTCATGTTCTTTCCCTCGCTTCCCTGTCTCCCATAGCCAATGCACAATTCTACTGAGTTTTACATGTATCATTGAACAAGTTCCATTTCTATATTATTGATAATAATTGCACTAGTGTGATCATTTAGAGTCTATATCCCCAATCATATCCCCATCAACCCATGTGATCAAGCAGTTGTTTTTCTTCTGGGTTCTACTCCCACAGTTCTTCCTCTGGATGTGGATAGTGTTCTTTCTCATAAGACCCTCAGGATTGCCCTGGATCACTGCATTGCCACTAATGGAGAAGTCCATTACATTCGATTGTACAACAGTGTATTCCATCACCAACATATATCACAATTTGTTCAACCATTCCCCATTTGGAAGGCATCCCCTCATTTTCCAATTTTTTTCCATCACAAAGAAGGTAGCTATAAATATCTCTAACTATTTTACTTTCCTCATAGAAGGTGCAATTTTGTATAAACTTGTAGTTAAACGATTTTTAGAGGTACAAGATGATTATGTTAAATGATCAATTGGGGAAACTAGTCTCCCAAATGATCACAGGGTGAATTGTGAAGCTGGGTTTAACTCTCCCCTATTTATTCTTTAGATTTCTTAATCCTTAAGTAGAGGGAGGTAAGGTCTATGATCCATGCATGCTAGCACATGACAAATCAAAAACAGCTAATTGTCCCCTGGGCAGTCCAAAGCAAACTTAAAGTTGCCATTGATCTATGTAAAAAGTGGAAGGAAGGCACAGGAAGTGACACAAAGAACTGCCTTTAAAAATGGTGATAACTTCCTATGACCAAATTTTTCCCCTTTGAACTTGGCCTTGGTGGAGCTCGAACTTGAGACCTCAGACTGCTTCCCTTTGACTGCTACTTGGATGAGTGAAAAGGCTGACTCCCTTTCCTAGTTTTTCTGGAAGGACTAGTCTCTGGAGAGGCCCCTCATCTTGGGGAAGACCCTTATGGCTAGAATCTTTGTTTAATTTACCTCTGGGCCCCCCCTTTACTAGGGCTTTTAAAGCCCTGCCTGGTTCAGGGTGTATCTCTCTCTCTCTCTCTCTCTCTCTCTCTCTCTCTCTCTCTCTCTCATTTTCCTTACTTTCCCTCTTTCTATTTATAAATAAATTACCATAAAAGTCATTCTGACTTGAGTAATTAATTTTGGCAACCACATTCATATATTCAATCCAACCATAATTTTGACCCTTTACAATAGGCAAGTAGGGGACACATAAGCCAAGGTCAGGAACCAGGTAAATGAATCATTGGAATGAAAGACCAGAAGAGAGATGATACCTAAATCAAAAGGAGGGCCAAAACCAGAGAATTTTCTGTTTTAGGCAACAATAGTTCAATCCTGTAGAAATGACAGAATATTAAGCTAGACAATGAATTATTTCAATTTGTTACACTCAGTTGTTCTTTGCACATCTATGCTTTTATGCCTGGCTACAGAACTGTAACTAGGATGGGATGACTAGGCCTCTGTCCCTGGATCTTGAATTTAGAAAGCATTAACAGAACTTTCAATTCTTCTGGAAAAAAAAAAAGACCTCAGCACCTAGGTAGTAAGAATTCATTGTTTTATTTTGTATTTTCCTTCAAGACTAGCCACTCCCCAGCTATCTACCAGAAGACAAGGGTATGCAGTGAGCTTCTTTTTACTCTTCTCTTTTTACACATGCACACACACTCACACACTCACACACACACACACACACACACACACTCACACACATTTACTCTCTCAAATGTGTCATGACCTCCCCTGTAACAACAGCCTCATGAAGGTGTCTTAGAGTGTCTCTATTCTGACCTCCCTATACTCCCAGAATGAGTATATACTTCATGGTGCTTGCCCTGGGCACAGTTTTTGGTACCTGCCCCTGGTACAAAAGCATTCCTATTTCCATCTTTTCCTGGCCCTCTGCGGCCAGCCCCACTCTCAGGTTTTCTCTGAACTCCTTCATTTGGAGAGCGCCTGTACTGTCGCCCTAATTGTTCTCCATGGCAACAGCCAGCTCCAAGTGGTATCAGACAGAAGAGTGGATTCCACTTCCTGAGAGGAATAACACTGAAGGTCACTCCTCTCCTTTTTTCATAATACCTAACATTTCTATAATGCTTTAAGGCTTATCAAGTAGGTTACATATATTATCTTGCTTAATCTTCACAATAACACTGCGAGGTGGATGCTATTATAATTCCCACTTTATAGATGAAGAAACTGAAGGGGAATTTGAAGTCATTTCTTCCTGACCCCACTCTAACTCCCCACAATTCCCTCATTTTACCACTAGTGCCTTAGGGCTGGAAAATGGGAAATAAATGGGAAAATGGGGGGGGGGTGAGAGGATATAATTCTATGACCACATGAATCTATTTTATAGTATTATTCAAGAATTCCTCTAAAGCAGGGTTCCTTAACCTTTCTTGTATCATGGACCCCTTGGTAGTCTGGTAACATCTATGGTCAACTAGGAGGCACAGTGGGTAGAATGTTGCTCCTAGTATCTTCAAATCTGACTTCAGACACTTAAGAGCTGTGTGATCCTGGACAAGTCATTTAAACCTGTTTACCTCAGTTCTTCATCTGTAAAACAAGTTAGAGAAGCAAACAGCAAACCACTCTAGTATCTTTGCCAAGAAAATCCCAACTGAGGTCACAATGAGCTGGACAAACCTGAATAATAACAACAAAGCCAATGAACCTCCCCTCAGAAGAATGTTTTTAAATGGTTAAAAGAAAATGCATAGAATTACAAAGAAAATCAATTCTAACAAAATACAGATTTTTTAAAAAAAATTAAGTGCATAAACCACAGGTAAAGAACCTCTGTTATACAATCTGAATCTTCAGTCCTAAGAGGAAATAGAGATGGTGGCCCTGAGTGGGGATAGGTTTGATGAGCAGGATAGTCCCTTCAATGGAAGGGTAGATGATGATGATAACAAATGACAGGAGCAGAAAAAAACAACAACAGGAGATTTTACAGTGTCAAATTTCACCTATGAGCAAGCAGCAAACACTCAGAGATCCCAAGTGGAAGATTGTCCATGGCTTGCAAATATAGATTGGCAGCTAGAGAACATTAGGATGAAAAGAGTAGAACCAGCAGGGTTGGTGGAGGGTCAGGCAAGCATGGAGGCGAGGAGCCTAGGTATCGGAAAATGGGCTTGACCCCATCCAAAAAGAATGCTTTCAATTTGACTCACTCAGTTTACTGAATCTCCTGCTGCTCTTTTAAGCCCTAGCACTCTAGGTTAACCCTATCCCGCTTGGTCTTTTGCCCAGTCTTCAGCTGTTGACAGCTCCCTGCTGCTGCTAGTGTTTCCTGCCCTGGAAATAACTGAGTTCCTGTGGCAGCAGATGCCGGAGATGAGGGCCCCAGGACCAAGTTCAATTGTGGGTGGAATGTGGAGGCAGGGCATCTGCTTCTAAATCCCAGGGTACTTATGAGATTGACCAGGCTCAAAGGTTGCAGCAGCTAGCACCTATGTGGAGTGAGTGGAGGCATGGTAGAGACAGTGAAAAATCAGAAAAAAAGCTACTTCAATCACAAGGAAATGTGGGAACCACACGCAGAGGCTGATGGTAGATACCAAGAAGAACAAGGTATAAGAAAGAGCATTATGCATAGGTTGAAGATGAAGGAGTTGTATGTAATTGGAATCACCAATCAATCAATCAACCAATCAATCAACAAGCATTTGTTAAGCAGCTACCATGAGCCAGACATGGGCAGCTAGGTGCTACAGTGGATAAAACCCTGCTTCTGGAGTCAGGAAGCCCACAGTTCAAACCTGGTCTCAGAAATATACTAGCTATATGACACTGGGCAAAATCACCTAACCCTGTTTGTGTCGGTGTCCTCATCTGCAAAATGGACTGCAGAAGGAAATGGCAATCCATTCCAGTGTCTTTGCTGGGACTGAACAACACAAAGCTAAGCTCTAGAGACAAAAAGACCAAAAAAAGAAAGTGTCCCTGTTCTCAGGGAACTTACATCCTTTCAATAGAGATTTTGAGAGTGGTAACATGGTTTAATAAATAGCATCCTTAGAGTCAGAAAAACCTGTCATGTTGTCATTGAGTCATGTCCAACTCTGTGACCCCATTTGTAATTTTCTTGGCAAAGATACTGGAGTGGTTTGCCATTTCCTTCTCCAGCTCATTTTACAGATAAGGAAACTGAGGCAAACAGGATTAAGTAATTTGGCCAGGATCATACAACTATGAAATATCTGAGATCAAATTTGAACTCATGAATATGGGTCTTCTTGACTCCAAGTACAGCATTCTATCCACTGCCCTGTAACTGTTCAACCATAAGCTTTGCACCAATCATTTAACCTTTCTGGCCCTCAGTTTCCTCATCTGTCAAATAAAGAGGTTAAACTTGATAACCTCTAATATCTCTTCCAGCTCCAAATCCATGATCCTGGGCATACATCTAAAAATATACAAAATAAGTACAAGATGACCAAGGGGAAAAGGGGTAGTAACATATTGCTGAGGGAAGAAATCATGAGACTTCATGTAGAAAAAGGATTTTGAGTTGAATTTTGAAAAAAACAATGTATTCTAAAGTTAGAGGTGAGGAGAGTTTGCATTTCAATCATGAGGGACAGCCAATCAAAGACAAAGAAATGGGAAATTAAATGATGTTATGATTGTGTGTGTGTGTGTGAGAGAGAGAGAGAGAGAGAGAGTGTGTGTGTAGGAAAGAAAGAAAGAATCTGGCTGGACTCAAAAATCTGTGATGGTAAGTAATGTATTATAAGCCTGGAAAAGGAAGTTGGAGCCCATGTGAAGTGGCTGCCATCAATTGGGTCAATTACCCCACCTCCAGAGTGACAATATATCACATGGAATGTGTTCCTGAAAAGATGGGCTTCCATCTATATCATCTTTAAATTTCCCAGGTCATGATAACCCATAACCAAAGTGTACCGTGCTTGAAAGGTTCCAGTAAGCTACCAATCAGCCAGGTCTGAAAAGTCATGGCAACTAGAGAGTAAGTAATCCTGTAGAAAGCATCATTATTACAGTAATCACTATTGAACCCCTTCTTTTGATGTTAGGGCACCTTGATGGATCAGCTCATAAGGAAATGTCTGAATGTTATAGACAAAAACACTCAAAAAAATTGCAGGACTCTTTTGCAGAATTCAGTTAAAAATGGGTCACCCTACCTGCATGGGTTTAGCAATGGCCTCTTCCTGAATTGGGACTGAAGTAGTCCTTCAATTATCATACATGGGAAGACAAGAGGTAATCTCCACCTGGACTAGCTCATCTTTCATTGAGTCAAATAAGCCCTCAAAAGATTTGTCAGCAAACACTTCTTTGTTCTAATTATCTTGGCTGAGAATCCAAAAGGCTCTGACATAGTTGATAGCTGACTTTTGATCCTGCTGATATCCACAAATCTCTAAGTTGACTAAACTGCAAAGACATTGTCAAAGACTTTCTAAGACATCAAGATGACACCCTCAAATCATCATCAGTGAATTTCCTTCTCTCATATGCTGTCTATCAGCAGCTTGCTTACCCAACCCGTGATTCATGACAATATAAACCCCAAATTACTCTAGCTGGTGGGAAAGTTGTAGGGTTGGAATTCAAGGAACAGCTGGACAAGAGCCAAGAAGTTTGGCAACTCATCAGCAAGCCCTATAAAATTTTTCAGGGAGTGAAGGGGAAGCCTGAAGAGGTAGGATGTAGACCCAGATGTGTGTTCTCAAAACCAAGTACTTTTCTCCTTGATGGTTGCCACATGGCCCCACAGTTTCTTTCTTAAGTCTTAGCTGGCTCAGATAGGTCTGTATTATTCTCTAGAGCTCCGTCAACTCATCCTAGAGAGCTGCAGTGGTGTTTACGGGATCCTTCTCAAGTCAAGATAGGGAGAATACATTAATGTCATAATCATAATGGCAAGATGGTCATCAACTACAAGTTCCTTTTACAAAAGTTCCTAAGAAATGTAATCTGTGTAACCAAAATAGCAACTTAATGAAACTTCCCCCTTTAAAAGGTACTGGGAAAATGTGTTCCAGGTGTCAGGAGGCAAGATGAGGGCCACTTGGAAATTGCTCTCAAAGGAATATCTGGGAGTAGTATTCCAAGAAGAAGAGAACAATGAAGAAGCAGGAGAAACTGGGAAGTTACATACTGTGTCTGTGAGTCAAAGGTCAGAACAGAGGTTACTTAGGACCATTCGACCATGTCACATTGACATATCAGACATCAATCCACAGAGGAACATAATGGGCAAGATAGAGAGACCCAGAAAACCTGATCAAAGCAAGTGAACTACCAACCTGAAATGGATGCTTTACTCAGCAAGTCTGATCAGGGCATGTGTTTGCATATAAAGACCAGCTAGTTCCACTTCATTTTGCTTATATGTGAGTGAAATATTTACTATACACAATGCATCCCCCCCCCCCCCCAGAAACGTGAGAAGACTCCTCCTTCTAACTTGTAGGACATAGATGCCAAATTTGATGTTCTAAAAACAAGGGAACACTACTTAACTGGCTACAGAGTGGTTACTTACTTTCTTTTTTTGACCAGGCAGAAAGTAGGGAAAGTAATAAAACAAAATAACAACAACAAAGCACTCTATTCCTCTTTTCTCTCTCTTCCTTTTTTCCTTTCTTTATTTTCTTTATTTCCTCCATCTTTTCCTCTTTCTTTGTTTTCCTTCTTCTTTCTTTCTTTTTTCTCTCTTTCTTTCTAAAATCTTTACCTTACCTACTGTCTTAGAATCAATACAAACATCAGTTTCAAGACAGAAGAGCAGTGAGGGGCTAGGTAAGTGGAATTAAGTGGCTTTCCTAGGGTCACACAGTTAGGAAGTGTCTGAGGTCAAATTTTAATCCAGAACCTCTGATCTCTAGCTTGACTCTCTTCCACTGAGCCAACTAGTTCCTCAGGTATGAAACTTCCAATCACAAGAAACAGGCACTTCAATCTTTGGAAGATACCTCCTAAGTTTACCGCATTCTAAGTTCAGGATTCTGATTCTGGCTTCAACCAGAAGTCCACCACCCAGAGCAGGTTTTTACAATCACTCTCTTCTTGGAGGAGAAGGGCAGCATGACTAGGAAGATTCTAGAGTTTGACCAAGGAGATCCTGGCCCTTGACACACCAGAGATCTGAACCTTATGAATGACAACGATAATGCAGATAATGCAATGGAAATGAACGTTTCACTGAAGTGAGAGTGACATCTATATTCTACCACCTCATAAAATTGGCTTTTATCTTCCGAAGGGAGTATAATGAGTGTTACAGGCTATTGGAATTGTTTTATGGGATCTGTATTTGTTAACTGGCACCTGTGAGCCTTTTGCATGTTAAGCATTTTCGGTGCTGGAAGAAATAAATGGCTGTTGTGTAACACCAATATTGCACATAAGGTACTCTCTTTGAGGAAAGGTCTTTGTTACCTACAATTTAAGAAGCCCCTAGAAGTGAGCCATTGATAAAGCTCTGTGCTAGCAATTTCTCCACTATTTTATTCCAGCATGGAGGTATAACAAGTGATTGGAAGGAAAAGTGGCTCTCTAGCCTTTGGGGGGTCAGCCCCCCTAAGATAAATTGGGCCCCTCTTGAATGAAAGATATCATCGGGGCCAGAGATGGCAAATAATGAAAGCAAACATGAGAAAATCAGGATTGGGAGGGTTAAGGGGAGCTGGGACATGTTGAAAGAAATGGAAGTCAAATTAGTATAAATTGCAGGAACAAAGTGCTCTCCTAAAGGAATGGTAAAGAGAAGAAATTGATGCAATAGAATTAAATGGAGTATATACTATGGCCCAGCCTATAGCCTTCCAAACCTACCAAGCTCTAAGATCACGTGATCCAGATCAGATTGGGAGTGGGTGATAGGAGGTGAAGCTATCCCAATAGATTAATAAATAAATATATAATATAGAGAATTAAATATATAGAATACCTATATGTATTTCATACATATATGTATACAATATATTCTATACATATATGCATATGCATGGAATGCATAGCATATGCACAAGCACAAACACATTATATATGTACATATGCACATGTGCATCCATGTATATCTATTACTGTGCGTGTGGTACATGCATGGGTTAATATACACATGTATTCTTTACATGTGCATGTGTATATATGTGCAATATACTATATGTAGCAGTTTTATATATTTAATCATAAATATTACATGTTTATAAATTTATTTATTTAGAAAGATTCCCCTCCAACATTCTAGCCCAAATCTGATATGTACCATATGACCCTAGAACTAGGAAGGTTTGGAAAGCTAAAGGCTGGGCCATTTAATTGTATTATATAGATTACCTCTCTTTAAATATGTATGTATATATATATATATGAAATGTAGAAATTATATATGAGTATATGTTATTCCCATAATACCCCTGGGAGACAAGTGCTATTATTATCTCCATTTTACAGAGGAGGCTACTCAGGCAGACTGAGGTTATGTGACTTACCTAGGGTCACACTGCTACTAAATATCTGTCTGGATTTGAATGACATTCTTCTCGATTCCAGGTCCAGTGCTCTATCCAATGTACCTAGCTATCTTACCTATGAATGTAGATAGCAGGATCCATATCTCACAAGCCCATAAATGCATTTCAAGATCTACTTTATTTTGCCCCACAGAAAATTAAGCAATTGAAAAGGACTCACAGAAAACCATTAAAAATACAGAAAATACACAAAGCAGGAACATTAGCCCACATACTCCCCTCAGAAAGGAACTGAGCTTAGGGGTGCCACAGGGCAATGCCCAGAAGTTCCAGTGGAAACCCTGAGATCTATAAGGTCTTATCCCTCCCAGACTCAGTGCTTCCTACTATGTGGTTTAGGGTTTCCCTACAAGGCACACACAATTTGAAGATGCTGGATAGGGAATCCTCCCACCATTGAATCTGCACTGTCTGAATAACTCAGATTTACAGATCCATGCTGTGGATTTATTTAGTCCTTAACTTCTCTCCAGCTACTTGTCCCATTTTGAAGGAAAGCACCAAAAATTCTAAGAGAACAAGGTGTCTGGCGCATAGTAGGCAGTCTAGAAACATTTTTTGATTTTTTGTTCTAAGTATGGGATATAGTCTTTGCAAAGTCACAGAGATCAGAAATAAGGTGTTCTATGTTAAGAGCAAGAAGACCTCTTTGGCTGGTCCACAGAGTGATATATAAGGGGAGTTCTGTGTAGAAAAAAAGTATATTAGGTTAATGTTGTGAAAGGATATAAATGCCAAAGAGAAGAGTCTATATTTGATTGATCCTAGAGGAGACAGGGAGTCATTGCAGTTTATTGAATAAGTAAATAAAATGGTCAGACATATTTTACAGAAATCAGTAGATGGGTGAAGGGTGCACTGGGGTGAAAGAGACTTCAGGAGGAAAAAAAAAACAAGAATCTATTACCATTTAACACAAAGAAAATTGGGGGTGGGTTCTACTATGGAATTGCTGGTAGAAGTAGGTAGCACAGGGGATAAGAGCACTGGGCTGAAAAAAAAAGAACTCATTTTCATGAGTTCAAATCCAGCATCAGACACTTACTTGTTGTATGATCCTGGGCAAGTACATTTAACCCTATTTGTCTCCGTTTTTCATCTGTAAAATGAGCTGGAGAAGAAAATAGCAAATCATTCCAGTATCTTTGCCAGAAAAACCCTAATTGAGGTTAAAGAGAGCAGGAAAGGGCTGAACAACATTCTAGAATTTTGCCTGATATGTGTATTAAGCTCACTGCCCTACTGATTGACAAGCCTCCCTTTCTCACTTTTTGATAATCAATAAATTTGCCCAATATCAGTGCCTCCCACACCTCTTCTATTCACAAGTCTCCAAGAATAATGACAATGTTTGAATAATCAAATGCTTAAGTCATTTTAATGCTTTGAGATCAGTTTGACCCAGAGGATTAGATCTCATTGAGGCTATCTCTCTTATGATCTCCTTAATTATCTGGGCTTTCAATTTCTATTAACCACTTTTATTCTCAGTCTGAAGTTCCTTCTCCTTGGTAGACAAAACAGAAGCCAAAGAGGAATTAAATGATTCCTCCTTATCTACATCATCCATTATCATTGTCTAATCCACTGAAAACAATAGCTTTTTCTTTTGAATTTCTTACTCATAGCACAGCTTAGAAAAGAAAAGAAAAAGAAGCTACCATCCCTCCCTGAACCTTTTTTATTAATTCATCCATTCAGACCAAGCTATAGCAGAGCAGATATTGGAAAAATCCAAGTTCAGTATGTGATTCAAGGAGAAGTCCCCGGAAGAGGCAGATTTTAGCCAGGCCAGGGGGTATAAAGGACATAAACTCATAGAGACAGGTTTTGTTCTCTTTTCTTTTATAACTCATGTATAACAAGGGAATTCTTTTGCTCTGAAAAGCTACCAATCTTGTTTCTTGTTAGAATTTATTCACTTCATTTAATTTATTTGATCTTTCCAATTACATGTGACATTTTAAAGTACAATAGGTCTTCTTTAAATTAGTGGTTTGCAAGGTTAATGAGGACTACTCTGCCCCAGCTCTTTTAATAGTGATTGATTTGGAGAAATGCTCCTACCAGCCCCATAACTACACTGTCAGCATCCCCCAAAGAGCTGGTCATTTTAGAGATCTCAGGAATGACTGTAGGGAGGAGAAGAGAGATTGGGGTGGGGAGGGGAAAGCATACTGTTTCTTTTCTCTTCACTTCCTAGCTTTTATGTTTGCAAAAATCTGGGTAAAATTAATTTTAAAGGGAACCTTGAAAGGGAAAAGCAGGAAGGGAGAACCCACTTAATTCAAAACTAGAAATAGCCTTTTTCTGCTAGGCGTAAGACTGTTCTAAATGATAAGGATATAAAGATAGCTGCAAATATTACAGGAGAGCTTTGGGGTGCAACCACAGGTTCAGGACAGGTTACCCTTGCAAGAATGCAAGACTCCAAAATTTAGCTTAGAAATAAAAAGAGAAAATTTATTAATTTAGAAGCCATGTTGAAAGACCAGAAGACAGTGTGCAGGTGGAACACTGCCTCCCCAAGGAGATGGGGTTTGAGCTTTTTTTATACCCTTTTGACAACAGGGCCTCAAAGTCAAAAGGGGGTGAACTGTCCAGTTTAGAAGATAATCAGATATCTGGGATATAAAATAGATGTTTATTAGGAGCAAGCTGGGAGGTGCCTATTGAAATAAAATAAGTAAGCTGAAAGGAAATTATTACTTGTTGAAATAGTGAAGGTAAACTGAGGGAAACTATTTCTTCTTGCAATGACTGCTGTTCTCTGGCTTATGACCAGAAAGAGCTACTACAGGAACCTAAACCTGCTTATTGGTAATGGATATAGGAATGAGAAATGCTGAGGGATTCCACACAGGGATGCTGGTACACAGGGGACTTCCCTGGGGTTCTGCCTATTGATCCCTACTGATGGCTAATGGATCAATCTATTTCCTAATCTCCCCCCTTCACTCCATCCCTTTTCCAACCCTCTCCACCCAGTTCTTCTTGAAGCCTAAGGCTTCTTCCCTCCCTTCTGAGTGAACTATAATAGATACTAGTTTTCTTTCTTAGTCAAGGGGCTTATTGGGATAACAGGATGGGAAACTGAGGTAAGAGGGATGAGGATTTCCCTAAACTACAAGGATAATTTTAGGAAGGTTTGAGGAAGTATTCCAGTCACAAACTGTGACTCTATGACAGTTAGGGAGATGGAGGACAACTGTTTGAATCTTCTTTCTTCTTCACCAAGAAAAGTCTCACAGTTTCTCCTGGCCAGCTCAACTCTTAAATAGACCACCAACTCAAAAGCTTCTCCCCTGGTCAGCTTCCACTGCTCAGAGCCAGAGAGACAGGGATCAAGCCCAAAAGCCAAGTTTCTCTTCTCAGTGTCAACTTCAACTACTCAGAGCCAGAGAAACCCCAAAAACCAAGTCAGCCTCACAAAGGTCTTTCAGCCAGCTTAAAACCTCCAGGAAGAGAGTGTGACTTCCAGTCAGAGACACAGAGACCAAAAGCCCAGGTTCTCCTCTCAGTGTGGCCAACAAAACCCCCAACTGCCACTCCTGGAAACATTCCATTGGAATCCTGGTTCTTGCATCTTGGTCCACAAGTCCTGCAAAACCTCTCTCTCTTCATGTCTCTATCACACTATCTGTGCTCACCAAGAATAAAGGGAGAGACTTCATACCTAGCAGATTGGCTAATGTGACAGCAAAGGAAAATAAATAGTGGAGGGGATGTGCTGAAATAGGGACATTAATGCACTGCTGGTGGAGTTGTGAACTGATCCAACCATTCTGACTGGCAATTTGGAGCTATGCCCAAAGGGCTTTAAAAGACTGTCTGCCCTTTGATCCAGCCATAGCAATGCTGGGTTTGTACCACAAAGAGATAATGAGGAAAAATATTATACAAAAATATTTATAACCATGCTCTTCATGGTGGCAAAAAATTGGAAAATGAGGGGATGTCCTTCGATTAGAGAATGGCTGAACAAATTGTGGTATATGTTGGTGATGGAATACTATTGTGCTCAAAGGAATACTAAAGTGGAGGAATTCCATGGAGACTGGAACGACCTCCAGGAAGTGATGCAGAGCGAAACGAGCAGAACCAGGAGAACATTGTACACAGAGACTAATACACTGTGGTATAATCGAACGTAATGGACTTCTCCATCAGTGGCAATGCAATAATCCAGAACAATTCTGAGGGACTTGTGAGAAAGAACACTAGCCACACCCAGAGGAAGAACTGTGGGAGTAAAAACACCAAAGAAAAAGCAATTGCTTGATCACATGGGTTGATGGGAATATGACTGGGGATATAGACTCTAAACGAGTGCAAATATCAATAATATGGAAATAGGTCTTGATGTACAACCAAGTGGAATTGCATATTGGCTATGGGAGAGGGGTGGGAGGTAGGGATGGAAAGAGTATAAATCATATAATCATGAAAAATTTCTCTTAATTAATCAATTAAATAAAATTTTAAAAAAGAATGAAGGGGGAGGCAAGAGAGGATCTTCAGCTTAATCAAAGTCACCTTCCCTTAACACTGCAGGAATGCAAGGAAAATTGAGTCTTTTATTTACTCTGACTTGGCCCACAATCTGGGGTGTTGTTTCAATAAACACAAAAAACCACAATGAACCCTAAGTAATAGATTTTTGTCTAAAGTCATCAAATGGGCATCAAAAAGGATGCAGGTAACTAGGTGGCACAGCAAAGAGAGTTCCAGACCTGGAGTCAAAAAGATGAGTCTACCTGAGTTCAAATTTAACCTCAAATACTAAGTCTATATATGACCCCAGATAAATTATTTAACTTTGCCTCAGTTTGCTCATTTATAATGGCAAATCATTTTAGTGTCTCTGTGAAGAAAGCCCCAAATGGTGTAACAAAGAATCAGATACAACTAAACAATAATCCAGAGTAATGAATAGAGAGGAGAGAAATGGGATCATTTAGCCAGCCCTAAAAAGGCTATGGGAGGGGAGGAGCTCATTGTTGATTGCTATATGATTGCTTCCTGGGTTCTTTTAGAATAGAGGAGGACAGGACTTTTTGTCCTGCCATTCCTTCCTATAAATCCCCAAAGACCAGGGCCCAAGGCAAAATCCCTGAACTCAGAAAAGGAGGTAAAGCAGATACTTCAGAATTATAGCTCTCTTTTCATTTCTATTTTTACATACTACATTATGTTTTTTTTTAAGTATTGTCTCCTCGCAAACTAAAGATTAGCTAACTAGCTTTTGTATAGAACTTTAAAGTTTACAAAGAGCTTCATATATGTTATTTTATATGATTTTCACAGCAGCATGAAGTAGGAGCTCTTATCTTAATTTTATAGAAGAAACTGAAGCTAAGAGAAATCAAGTGATTTGCTCAAGATCATGCAACAAGTGAAAATCAGAGGAAAGATTGGAAGTCAGATTATCCTTTCTCAAAGCTCAACACTCAATACAACCTCAACTGAGACCCCACCTAGCATGACACTTATGTCCTTTCTCTGCAGGACCAAAACTGATTGACAAATTGAAAGACTTATATTTGATCTAGCTTTTCTAGCAAGTTAGTCAAGAGTATACGTAGGAAGGTTCAAATCTTCAGGGGTCTATCCCAGGGAGACATCACCCAAGCAAATAATCTGGCTTTAAATTTTGTAGAGCAACGAATTTATCAGTCAGTCAGTTAATCAGTAAAGTCAGTCAATATATATTTATTAAATATGGTATGGTAAGCTGTTTCTGAAGTCCCTGGAAGACAAAGAAAGTTAAACAGTCCCTGCCCACAAGGAGCTTACAACAGACACAAAGGAGCTATATTGAATAAGTGGAAGGTAATCAGAGTGGGGAAGACACTAGCAGCTGGGAGGATGGAGAAAATCCTTAAGCAGATGGTAGGATTTGAGGGAAGTCACAAGAAATCTGGGCAAATAAAAGGTAGAGTAAAGGGATGAAGCATTTGAGGCATGGGGAATGGGGGGACATTCAGTGTAATTACCTGGAAAGGGAAGATGGAGGGCAGAGTTTCAGAGAGATTCGAGAAGGCCATTTTAGTTAGGTTGTTGAGTTTATAAAAGAAGTAAGAAATAGAGAAGAATGGAAATGGAGCAAAGGATCAAGTTGTAAAGAGCTTTAAATGCTAAATGGAGTTTATACAATGTTTGAGAGAAATAGGAATTCTTGGAACTCATTGAATTGGGGGGAGGAAGGAAAGTAGAAAGTTAGGGGTCAGACCTCCACTTTAGAAGACAACTGAGAGGATCAGGCAGAAGCTTGAGACACAGCACTCATAAGACAAGGAAAGCTTTCAGTTAGAAGGTTTTATAGTCAAAGCACCCAGCTCAGATCTCCCCTCTGCAGCGTACTACCTTTAGGAGGACCTTGGGTAAATAAATCACTTCCTCTTTCTGATGCTGTTTCCTCATCTGTAAGATGGAGAAAGGAAGAGGTAGAACTAGATGACCTCTGAGGTTAATTTCCAACTTTGCATCTACAATTCTATAATTTCTACTGTGAGGACACCCAGACTTCTGGACAACTTAGGGCCCCAATTTCTTATGACATAACCTTTGTAATAGTACAGAAGCAAATATAAGGTCATAGGAAGAACCTTAGCCTGGGAGTCAGAAGGTCTGAATATAGTCCCTGTGCTGCCATTTAATTATTGTTCACCTTTGGTCAAATCATTTCCCCTCTCCAGCCTTCAGTGTCCTCATCTAAAAATGGAGGACATTGGACAAATGACCCCTAAAAAGTCCTTATTATGCTGAATATAGAAGTATTGAAAGACTTAATGCCTATGATACATTCACGTGGAAATGATGCAGTTTATTCTCTTCTGGAAAACAGAATGTTGAGAGAATCCTCATAAGAGATGAAAAAATGAATAAATGAAAAAATAATAATGTGCCTTTTAGTTCCTTCTAACTTCTCAAAGCATCCTGGGAAACCAGAATTTTTCCTCACCATGCATGCCAATTAACTGTGGCACCTGGCCTTTCCCCTCACCCTTGCAAGCTTCGTTCAGAAAAGCTAAATAGCTCCTGAAAATATAGTAGGGAAGTTTGAATGAAATGTGTATGTATGGGTGTGTCTACATATGTGTTCATTTATGCATGTATAGACATATACACATATGTAGACATGTGCGTGCATGCATAGTATGCCCAGTTATCCACACTTCCCTATGTAGACTAAAAAGCCAAAGGCTTCATTTCTAATCTTCCAGTGAATCTGGGTGGGATTTACATGAATCTGGTGTTAGAAATTTAGTTCAGTAACTTCCAGCCATTTTTCATTCTGCAGCTCCTGGGCTTTTGAATGTCTGTTTTTAAAGTATTATTATTTTAAAAGATGGCAAGAAATGAGTCCTAAAGGACTGATACTCTCCAAATCCTAGAGATTCTAGGAAAACCTTTGCAAAGGCACAATAAATCTCTCTGCATAGTGTGCCTTGTTAAAGCCCCAAATGCTTTCATCTGTTGCAGCTGGCTGGCTTCCGGGGAGTGCGTTCAAAGCCCCTGCTTATCACCTCTGCAGTCTTGATCAACACTGACACTTTGTAAAACTCCATTCCCACGCAGCCCTTTTGTACTGCCATTTCATATCTCTCTAACGATGATGAGGTGCACTACAAGATTATACTATTGTACCTTGGGGATCGACCCATTCATTTCGGGCTGAGTACCCAAGCAGGGATTAAGCATCCTTCCCAGACTGCAAAAGAGATGATTATATCCATTTGAATGAGAGGAGGGACCAATTCATTAAAAATATATTAATTCATTAAAAATGCATCATTTATGGAAAATTCATGCTTTGTGCATGCTTCACACAGAGAATGTGAAGAGCAAACAGGCTGTTTCAGCTGATGTTTATAAGCAGAAGGTTTAGGTGCTGTGAATTTTTTTATTTCCAATTTATTGCCTTTTTGTTCCAGGGACAAATAGTCCAGAATCCTAATGATTCCTCTGATCTTTATGGCTTCTGTACAAAGTCATAGCTTTGATTGCTGGGGAAATGGCATGATTGTTTTCTTTCATTCTTTACAATATTTCATTTCTGTTTTGGATCTTCTTGAGCTATGCCAATAGTATCTGATTCATCAGACTGAATAGAGATCAAGTACCCAAATCAGTCCTAGAAAGTAAATGTGTATATATGTTAAGAAGTATATAATACTGTGCTCCTATAGTCAACTTTTACCATGTGCCATGAAAGTGCTCTCAGTTCTTTAATCAATTTCTAGGTACTAAAAAAGTCAAATGAAATTAATAGAAATAAAATTCATTTAACAAAAATGATTCACAGTTTATTTCCTGCATAGTAAAAAGGTAATCATAGACTCTTAGAAATGAACTGAAGGAGACTTTAGAGATCTTTGAGTCTAAATACCTCATTTTATAGATGAGAAAACTGGGAGTCAGCAAGGTTAAACAACTTGCCCATGTTCACAGAAGTGGAGGCAGAATCAGAACTAAATTTCAGGTCTTCAGCCCAGAATTCTTACATTTTTCCTCCTTAACAAACTATTCTATATATTAGAGTTTATATAACTTCTATAAAATAGAAACTACAGAAACTGATAAAAAAAATCCTAGGAAAACAAGGTGGCTAATTCAAAGACTAATCCATTTCAAAATGAAGAATTTTAGTTACCTTCTTAAATGCTTAACATCTTTCTAATCAAACATAATAGAATATAATACCTGAGTTACCACCCCAAATTATCCCACTGATTGTATGATTGTCCAAAAAAAAGAGGTCTGCTTAAACTGCATCTGTATGCTATACTATCATTATATAGAACAATGTTTTCTCTTTCTGGTTTCAATAAAAGCTGAATATGGTTTATGTAATGCTTGTATCAAAGGCTCTCTCCTAAAACAATAAACACAACCATCTATTAGGGACCTCTTATTTATTTCTCTTGGTTCATTGTCTGTACCAACATGGAAAATGGAAACTTCAATAATTAGCTCAAAGGTAGAAAATGGCTACCAGCACCCCTTAAAATCACAGAGGTTCACAAAACTACAAAACAAAAAAAAATAGTTTTCTTTGTATGGTAAAAGCTAAAGGAAGAATTTGAATATGTTCATAGAGTCCAGATATCAACTCTAAAGGTCTACTCTTCCCAAAGAACCTATATAATCTTCATTACTTACAGTACTGTGCTGGGTATGATTCCAGCAAATGGGAAGAGTGAGGTCTACTCAACCCCACTGGCACAATGGCGACATGATTCTTTCAGTGTTCAACTCTCCTCTAGCAAATGATCCTAGCTGCCTCCTCTCCAACAGCCACCTCTCAAATTCCTGACTCAGTGACTATGCTAGAGGTTTTTCATGCCTTTGGGATGCTGTCTTATTTAAATCTCCCATTGCTTTATATTCAGTTCCCATACTCCTTTCCTTCACATAAATAGTTTCTTTATGTAACTATGGGATCACCTTTCTCTTGCACTGGATCTCTATTTTCTTTACTAAGTCTATTCATAGTGAATCCACAAACATTTATCTTTTGATACTCAGACAGAGCAATTTTGTCTTCCATCAGAATTTCTCAATGAATTTGGGGGGGGGGGGGGTGTCAGAAAGTTACTATTCCTCTTCCTATTTGTCTTTCCATTTGCCACCTTCCATCAAGGCAGAATTGCTAGATTATATTAGTTGCACTTGAAAGTTTCTTCAAAGATCTCCAAAAAAGAGAAGACATAATTAATTAGTCTATAAATTAGAAAGAAAGAGGAAACTTTTTCCTATGCTTAGGCCCTATCCAAAGGGGTTTATTCCTAAAATTATTAGAATTACCTTATTAAGTAACTTGGATTTGACTAAATGATCCTCCAGTATAGATGCCTAAGAACCGGATTCTAGTATGAATCAGTATAGTCATAGATGTGTAGTAGTTTACATCTAGTTAGGATTATTGCTTTTGAGATACACCCTTCTCATCCTATATTCATATGATATAACAACACACATTCAAAGCTACAAGGGAACTTAGAGATTATCTATTGCAACCATCTTTATTTTACAAATAAAGAATCTGAGGCCCAGGGAGGAATAATTCACTTGTCCCAGGTCTTATAACTGTTAATTATTGGAGGCAGCTTTTGAATTCAAGTCTTTTAACTACAGACCTACTGGTTTGGTTTGGTTTTATATATATAAATATACAGGCCACCCAGCCTCCTAAAGCTTCCTTCACCATTTTCCCATCTTCCATCTTCATTACAAATATGAAGAAGGAGAAAGAGAAAGTTGAAGTGGTTTGTCCAAAGTCACAAAGATAGTAAGTGACAGAGCCAGCATTTGGGTATTTAAGCCCAGTTTTTTCCCTCTCCTTCTGTGATGCTTCATTTATTGTTTCCCTATTGAATTCCTCTTAGCACTGATTCCAAACCCTCCTGCTTCCCTAAGCTGTTAGCCTCCCACTCAATCCCCATACTCTAAGTGAATTACTTACATCCTACTTCCCAGAGAAGATTGAGGACATGCAACAAGTTTCCTCACCTCAGCTCTCTTTCTCTTCACTTTACTGTGTTTGAGGATCATGGTTATAGATTTAGAGCTAGAAAGCAGTTGTCTAGCACAAATAGTTCATTTTATTGATGAGAAAACTCATTTTCATGAAGGTTAAGTGGTTTGTTTGAAATCATACAAGCCAGGATTCAAACCCAGACTACATAACCCTAAATTTATCACTCTTTCCACTGTACCTCCCCTCTATCTATCTCCTCCATGTTTCCTAATTTAAAGGAGTGATTACTTAGAATTAAATGTTACCCTTCTTCTGACCAATGCTAAGTCCTGTGATCTGTACAATCCCATACCCTCGCATACCACCACATCTCTTTCTTGAACCTTCAGTAGAGAGGGAACTGAAATGGTAGTTTGAAGGACTAGTAGGATAATTAGAAAATGTTTTGTCTTGTTTTAGGATGGGAGAGCCCTGAGTAGGTCTATATACCTGACTTCTCAGCAGTATTTGTACTGTCTTGACTAGCCATCTCAGTTCTCTACAAAAATGGTCAGACTTTTGATCTTGCTATCATCCACAAATATACTACTTCTATGTTCAAGCATTCTAAAGAAATCCTTCTCCAGATATAGTTAATTGGCTATTACCTCTCCCACAATTTCCCTTAACAGAACCCTACTCTTAGGGTTTTTTTCAAACAAAAATCCTTACCTTCTATCTTTTTGTTTTGTTTTTTTCAAATAAAAACCCTTACTGTATATTGGTTCCAAGGTAGAAGAGTGGAAAGGGCTAGGCAATCATTTGATACCTTCAGTCCTACACACATGGCTGCTGTAAAGAGTTGAAGAAAATAACAATACTATTCTGAGTGGGTCTACTCCAAATTTATGTTGTACAATCTCAAGTGGGCCCTCATTGCTGCTGGGTAATCCTACTATAACTCTCTTATGAATTCACTATCCTACCCTCCACATTGGCTTTTCCAAACCTTTTTATTCCTCCTCAAACTTTCCATGTCTCCACTTCCTTCCACTTCTCAGTTGATAACCTTGTCTGATATTTCTCAGAAAAAAATTAAAGCCATTCACCATGAATTCCCTCTTCTCCTCTCTTCCTTATCTCCCCATCACTCAGATGTCTTCTGCCACTATCTCCCCCTTTACCCTTGAATCACATGATCAAATGACCTTACTCATTACCTAGGTTAACCCTTCTCTTTGTTCAAATGATCCCATTCCATCCTATTTCCTCCAAGAGATTGCATGCTCTGACATCTCCACTCTTTCACTTATTTTCAATTCCTGTCTAATAGCTCATTTCCTGCTCCCTACAAATATGCCCATGTCTCTCCCATCCTGAAAAAAAGGAAAGCAAAATGAAACACTCACTTGATTCTTCCATCCCTTCTAATTATTGTCCTCTATCTCTTCTCCCCCTTTGTGATAGTGAAATCATTTTAAAAGACTGATATATATTAATTTTAAGGTCGCCAAGGAATTCAGCTATGTAATTCCTAAATGAAACACTCAAGTCAACTGCCAATTTTTTTTATGGTGTTTTAATTACAAACAGGAGGAAGAAAGTATTAGAGGGAGGGAGAGAGAGAGAGAGAAAGAGAGAGAGAGAGAGAGAGAGAGAGAGGAGAGAGAGAGAGAGAGAGAGAGAGAGAGAGAGAGAGAGAGAGAGAGAGAGAGAGAGAGAGAGAGAGAAGGAAAGGGGAGAGAAGGAAAGAGGTTTTAAATACCCACTCTGCTCAGGCTGAGCCAAAGCGGCTTTAAGGCCCTGGATAGCCAAGGCAAGGAAAGAGATCAGTCCCTATCACTCACGTGACCAATATGGAGAAAAACAGTCCGCAGGCTCCTCCAACTCCAAGCACCAGCTTCCAACTGCCTCTAGCCCTCTCCACAGGAAGTCACGAGAACTCCAGAGGGTGTTCTCTATCTCACTTCCTGCCTCTCATATGTACCAATGGTGACTCTAGCTTGACCTAGGACCACCCAGAGGTTTGTCCTTTTTTGCACATGTCTGTTGAAGGCCATATTCTCAAAATAATTAAATCTTGAGTTTTGCTGCAGCCCTTCTTAATCTTGTTACCCTGAGTAGGGTGGAGATTGTAGTTTCCAAGACCTGATTCTGTTATTGATTCTGTTATTACAAGTATCTCTATTCTTATTGATCAGGAAATAGCAAAATCCAATCTTCTAAAGAATGGCCTGAATAGTGTGGAGTAGTTTTGAAATTCACACTTTGTAGTTAAATTCCTCCCAAAAGGCCATCTATAATAGATGCCTCATCTTTTTCTCTTCTCTCTCTTATCTTGACCCTCTTACATTCTGGCTTTCAGCCTTATCAACCCACTGCTCTTTCTAAAGTGACTAATTCTCTCTTAGCAAATCCAATGACTTTTAATCAATTTTTTTTCTTCTTGTCCTCTCTGCAACTTTTGGCACCATTAGTCAAATTCTTCTCATTGATTCTCTTTTCTCTCTAGGTTTTTGGGACACCACTCTCTCTTGGTTTTTCTCCTACCCATCTAACTGCTTCTTCTCTATCTCCTTTGCTAGATCCTCCTCCAGATTATCCTCTCTGACTATAGGTATCCCTCAGTGTTTGGTCTTGGACCCCCTTTTCTTCTTCTTCTCTGCTACTTCACTTGACAGCCTTATCAACTCCAATGGATTTAATTATCATCTCTGTGCTGATGATCCTAATATCTACCTATACTTTCCCAAACTATCTATTTTGACTTCAAATTACATATCTTCAACTGCCTTTCAGATATCTCAAGTTGGATGTCCAATAGACATCTTAAATTCAATATGTCTGAAATAGAACTCATTATCTTTCCCCCTAAACTCTCCTTCCACAAACACCTTTCCTAATATTGTAGAGGGCAATATTATTCTCTCGATCCCTCAGGCTCATTACCTAAGAGTCATCATGACTCCTGACTCTCTCTCACTCCTTGTGTCCAAGCTGTTGCTAAGACATGTCCATCTCAGCTTTACAACCTCTCTCAAATATACCCTTTTCTTTCCTCTGACACTGCCAACACTATAATGCAGGCCCTTGTCAACTCATGCCTATATTATTGCAATAGACTGCTGGTTGATATGTCTGCCTTAAGTCTTTCCCCTCTTTAATTCAGGCACTAAAGTGATTTTCCTAAAGCAAAGGTCCAATCCTGTCACTCATTAAATTCCAGAATAATGCTTTCTCTATTATAAAGAAGAAAGGGGCATTAGGGGAAGTACCTGGGAATTTTAAAGTAACAAATAAACAAATTTTTAAAAAATTTTTTAAAAAGAGGATGATAGGAATGGCAGCTCCTGGTCAATGGAAGAAGCTGAAATAGTCATACTGCTAATGTGGGCAGCCTTGGTATGGAACTAGCAGGTGACTTAAAAGCATAAGAGGATTGTTGAGAGGGAAAGAAGCATGCCACCACTTTCCAATGTGTGTGTGTGTGGGGGGGGGGAACCTTCTGTCACCACTTCATTATTCATTACATGTCTATGATCCGTGGGCAGCTAGGTGGCTCAGTGGATTGAGAGCCAGGCCCAGAGATAGGAGGAACCAATACCTAATACTGGCAATAGTAAAGGTTTTGTTTTGTTTTTAATTCTGTGATATCTGTTTTAAGAACCACCTTTTAAACAAAAGAAGTACACTTCAGCTTGCTAATATGACCTAATTAAGGCAATATTCAAGATGCTCAGGCAAAAAAGGAAAAGTTATTGTGTTTTGTCTAAGTATGAGAAAAGGTCAAGCAGCCAACCAAGCAAAATACCTGGTTCCAAGTTTGTGAGGCTTTTGAAAAGAGTCTGTATGAGAAATCAGTAGTCATCCTGACTATAAGAAATAAACCAGTGTCTGGAAAAGGACTCCCTTTGGCTAACGTCAAGACTGTGAAAATAAAAATCCATTGATTTCCTTGTCCTATGACATTTTCAAAGAATCTTCTTCTGATTTAGGATGTCAATAACAAACACAAAAGGTTATAACCAAAATAGCTGCAAAAATGTTTGGGTAATATGTCTACCTAAAATAGGTTTTCATCACAGTTTTTTTTTTTGTTTTTTGGGTTTTTTTTTTTAGAAAATGTTTATTGGGCACTTTCTCTGTTGTCACATAGAAGTTTTGTCAACCAACTCCTTGAGGGCAGGGGCTGCAACTCTTCTATATCCCAATTCCTATCTAGCACAGCGCCTGCCTCATAATAATTGCTTAACAGATGCTTATTAATTGATTGTCATAAGATAAACTATAGGAAACAATTATATAAAGACATGCTATAAAAAGAATCATAAAGGAAATAATGGAGGAAAGGCACTAGAATTAAGAGGGCTGGGGAAAGTCTTTCTGCAAAACATGAGATTTTATTCGGGACCTGAAGGAAACCATGGCCAAAGAAGGGAATTCCAGATCATCTTCATTCTGCAAATCTCTTTATTAGAGTGGTAGTTGCACAAGTTCTTAAAAAACAAACAAACAAAAACCCTGTAAGATTAAAAAAAAATTACAAAATTACCTTTTATTCTACTTTCTCTCTCCACTTCTCAGCAGAATTGCCAACCTCAACACTTAAAGTATATGCCCATTTAAGATTCACCAAGATAAAGGCCACAGTAATCTCAGAGCAGCCCTCTTCCTCGTGGAGACAAAAAACAATCTAAGACAGCCCATCACAAAGTAAACTCCAGAGGATAAGCATGGAAGAAAAAGAAGAAGCAAGGTGTCATGGACAATCATCAAATGTGTATCAAAGGAGCTTGATCTTACTGTCACTTAGCCCTCATATGGCTTTGCATGGTATGGTGGAAAGATCATCTTATATGGAATCAGAAAGCTTGACTTCAAGACTTAGTTCTGCCACCTACTAGCCCTGTGATCACAATCAAATTATATCACTTAACCTTGTTGAATATTGACTTTTTCAAATGGAAGATGAAGTGGGGTTTAAGGTCTAAATCTATGGCTTTATATCAATTCATCTCTCCAGATCTCAGCTTCCCCATCTAGAAAATAAAAAAGATTGAACTAGATGATAGCAAACTTATCTTCTGCCTTAAGTCTGCAGGGAACCAAAGAGGGATCATGAAGGGGACTATATTTATGCTCAACCTTTTTATTTTTTGTTGTACAGCTTTTTAAAAATTATTTATTTTTTCCAGATTACATGTCAATACAATCTTTAATGCTAATTTTCTGGCATTTTGCAATGCATGTTCTCTCCCTCTTTCCTATTCCTACCCCAAGAAGGCAGATAATATGATACAGATTGCACATATGTAATCATACAATACACATTTCCATAATCACCATGTTGTTAAACTACAGAAAAATTCATGAAGGAAATAATGTAAAGAATGATATGCTTCAATCTTCATTTAGACTCTGCCTGTTCCTTTTATGGTGGTAGATATCCTTTTATGTCATGAATTCTTGGAGTTGTTCCAAATTCTTGCATTGTTCATAATAGATGAGTTTTTCACATATGATCATCATATGCTATTATCTTTACTGTGTACAACATTTTCTTGGTTTTGCTCATTTTGCTTTTCATCACTTCAGGGTTTTGTTTTTGTTTTTTGCTATCATTTTGTTTGCCATTTCTCACGGAACAACAATCTTCTATTAAAATCATATACCACAATATATTCAGTCATTCCTCAATTGGGCATCCCATCAATTTCCAGGTCTTTGCCACCACAAAAAAAAAAAAAAATTAACATAAATATTTTTGTTCAAGTAGGTTCTTTTTCCTGTGTTTGTAATCTCTTTGGGATATAGATGTAGTAGTGGTATTTCTAGGTTTCAAAGGGTATGCACAGGTTTATTGCCCTTTAGGCATGATTCTACATTGCTCTCTAGAATGGTTGTATCAATTCACAACTCCACTAGCAGTGCATTAGTGTACCAAATTTTCCACATCCTCTCCAAAATTTATGACTTCCCTTTTTTATTATGTTAGTCTAATAGGTATGAGGTGGTGTCTCAAAGTTGTTTAAATTACTTGTTCTCAACCCTGAAGGGTTAATAAGATCTTTTCCCCTTCTTTTCCTCCAAGTGTTTCTCCCCTATCCCTGCTCCTTCTTCCTCCCCTTGCAGTACAGGAAGAAGAGCACTGGAATTAGAGTCAAAATGCCTAAATTCAAATCCCAACTACTTCTGCTACTTCTTGAACTATTTGACTTAAGGAAAGTCTCTTCACACCTCTGAGTCTCAGTTTACCCACTTGGAAAATGAGCAGGTACTCTCAAAAAATCCTTTTTGTGAATTGATAGTCTTCTTCTGAGTTTTGTCACTCTACTTCCTTCTCTTTGTATTTAATTTCTGGTTTGTTTTTCCTTGCTCTCTCCATGTTAGCATCCTATTTCCCCTTGTCCCAACAGAAATATCCTGGCTTGGGGTGTTTTCATCTAATTTAATATAATACAACCCAGCCCAAGACCAAGGAGAGAATATCATGAGCCATTCTATCCAAAAGAGTAAAATGTATGTTGGAGGGATTCTCTCTATTTTGATGCACTAAATCTTATTTGTAGAAGCAGAGTTGTAAAAGGGTTCAGCCTCTTCTATGTTTTGTACCTTAAGCCTAAAATAGAAGTTACCTCACTTTTTCTAGCACTTTTCCTGCAATAGTAAATCAAATTTCCTTATAATGATATCTATGGATTTCATTGTAAAATTGGAATAGAAAAACTATTCTGACAATGTAAAACCACAGTTAAGAAATAATATAGTAAATCTTTAAAAATAACATCTTTAAGGAAATATAATAGTTTTGTAATAAAATATTAATAACACTAAAAATGTCACAAAACATCATCACAAAGTACATGGGGCTCTTTTTGTCTGGCACAATGACTTAAAGGTTTAAAGGAAAATAAAATTTTTAACTGAACAGAAAATACTGAACTGAAAAACCATCACATTTTCCTTCAGTTTCTACAACATTCTTCAAGTTAGAAATAGTCCTGAAAAAAAAAAACTGAGGAGGCAGAGTTTTATTGCCTTCTGCCTTCCCTCAGGTGTCTTCATATTGTCACTTGATTGACCAAGACCCCTCACTGATGCCTTGTCCAGGTATTCCATTCCAGAGGGTGTTTCACATTCCAGACTTTTGTTAATCTCCTTCCTTTCAAATCCTTATTATCAAAATTAATTTATTCTTCCTCATTCCCTATGGACCTTGGTAGGTGCTAATTGATCTATGCTGATTGTAATGGGCACTCAAACTCGTACAAATGGAATCAATCATCTTTGAGTTGTAATAGACTTTAGAAGTCTAGTTCAATCTCTTCTAAGTAAAGAAACTGAAAGTCATAGGAATCAAATGTATTATTTGATATCTCACAGCTAGTTAGCTATCGTATAAGGACTAGAATCCTATTTTTATGCTTTCTTGGTTCAATATTCTTTATAATCCACTGCCTAGTCAACCATAAGCTAATAAGATGATATGTCTTGAGCTAGAAGGAACATAAGTGACCATCCAGACCAACCTTACCATTTTACAGATGAAGAAACTGAGGCCCAGTGGCCAAATGATTTGATAGTATTTTAAATATGTGTCTGTGATTCTTAAAGGCAGGGAACCTTGGATTCTTCACCTTTGATATACCCCATTGTGCCATAGAGAGTATTTAAATTTTTTCCTGCATCCCATCAGTAAATTACTCTTTCTAAAATACTACTTCCAACATTATTCCTCTATTGAAAAGCCTTCAATAGTTTCCAATTATATGTAGCATAAATTCATCCAAACATTTAAGTCTCTGTTGAATATGGCCACAGCCTAGTTTCTAATCAGTTCTCCTATTTTGACTTCTTTGAATGTACAGCTACAACAAATTTGTCTACTTGCTCTGTAATAGCATGCTTATGTGTTCCCATTTTTGTTTATAACATTTCTTTGGCTTAGGCTCCTCTTTATCTGAATCCTACTCATTCTGAAAAATTGTTCCTCTTCCCTTTGAATTCTCACTAGTGTGATCTCTCCCTCTTCTGAACTATACATCACTAAGGTTCCAAACCACCCTTTTATATGCTACCTTGAATCATTAATTATCTTTTTATTGTGCATGTTTTGTCTCTAACCAGATGACAAGCTCCTTGAAGGCAGGCACCATGTCATAACTTTGTTTCATCCTTTGAGAAGCAACCAACAGAGTCCCTTATACATGTTGAGCTTTGAATGAGTGTACTGTTAATTGGTAACTACTGATTAAAAGCATGAATATTTTGACATATTGATAAAACTGTGATATCAACAATGTGGACATTCTCATGAATTGTAATTCATCTACTTCCCATCCTTTGTAGCTCTTGTCTATGTCCCCCAACAAACCCCATTAGAAGTTCACTTAATTCACTTAATGAGAAGTGGTCTTTATTCTATATTTCTTTACATTGTTACACAGTATGGATTCACATGGAACTTACAGGCTATCCATGATTAAGTCAGTCAATAAGCAAGTATTTATTTAGCACCTATTTGGGGCCAAGAATTGTAAGTACTAGAGATACAAAAGTAAAATAAATAAACCAATCCCTGCTTTTGATTTAAAAAAATAAACCTATTGTTCCTTCTGTTTAATGATCAGTTCACCTCTTCTTCTCATATATCTCCCTAGTGGTATTCTTTATACATCTCCTGGGCAATTCTTGATTAGTAGCATGTTGAATCCTCCTGAGATGGACTATGCCCCACTCCCTTGCCTTTTAATGCACCAGAAACTGTGATATCCCATGAAATGTGACCATACAACTTCAAGGGAAGAGTATTGATGTTAAAAAGTTGAGTCTTTGTTTCTAGTAAAAACCTGCAACCTAGTTTGCTCTCCTCCTCATATTCAATCAAGGGCTCAGAATTGTTATCTGTTCATAGTGTGTTTAAAATACGTCTACAGGTAGACTGATCCTATAAATTGTCTATCCATGTACATATCATGAGTTGTTTTCCTACACTTGAATATTCCTATACTGATAGACCAAACTCTTTTGAATGATTACGGATTTCATTTTGGAGGCTTTGCAATATTCTGGGACTTGATCAAATCAATACAATACCATCCACAAATGAGAATACATGGAGGATCTCACTACCAAGAGGGAATCCCTCTTTTGGACTCAACCGTAGACATCTCCAAAAGAGGGAATCTCTGTTTTATGCCTCACTTAATATTAATAATCAAGATGAAAGAAAGCTATTTCTATGGTTCCATTCTATGAAAAAAATTTAATTTATAAATACATATGAGATATGCCTTATTTGAAAAGAGCTTAAAAGTTTGTGTTTTGCTTTACCAAATCAAATGACTTTTCATATTTCATAATATAAGAAAAATTATAAACTTGGTGAAACTTTAGATTTTCTGCATCTTCATTTATGAGGCTTTCAAAAGCTGTGATAAACCATAGAACATTATTTCTGAAAGACTGCCTGTTACTGTCTTAAACCTTCATCAAGGATACCCTTAATAAGAGTATAGATTACTTTCATAAATATTGTACAGATATGGGAAAATACATAGAGAGATCAATCGTTATTTATATTTTTCCAGTTTGCCTTCTTTTGATAATAATATTGAATTGTTAGACAGTTTTTTGTAGTGAGTTATGACTTTCCCACATTGATTCAGTATGAATGAATAAGAGACTGAGTGAAAAAGCCTTTGTTAATAAGATTAAGAAATACTCAATTTATTAAATTAAATATTTTAAAAAATTTAGGTCTTGATCAATGACACACAAAATCCAGTGAAACTGCTCCTGGTTATGGGAGGGTGTGGAAGGAGGGGAGGAAAAGAACATGGATCATGTAACCATGGAAAAATATTCTAAATCAATTAATTAAATAAAAATTTTCAAATAAAAAATAAATTAATGAAATAAAATAAAATCTATTTTTCCTCAATTACATGGAAAAAAATTTTTAACCCAAGATTTTTTTTAAGTTGGAGCCAAATTCTTTCTCCCTCCCTGAGAAAACAAGCAATGCAATAGAGGTTTTACATGTGTAATAGTGTAAAACATCTTTCCAAATTAGTCATTTTGTGAAAGAGAACTCAAACAAATAAAAGTGAAGAAATAAAGTGAAATATAGCATGTCTCGGTATGCATTCAGCCTTTCTCAGTTCTCTTCCTAGAAATGGATAGTGTTTTTCATCATTAGTCCTTGAGGATTGTCTTAGATCGCTGTATTACTAAGAATAGCTAAGTCATTGCTATTACCGTGTATAATGTTCTCCTAGTTCTGTTCATTTCACTTTGCATCAGTTCATGTCAGTCTTTCCAGGTTTTTCTTAAATCACCCTTTTCATCATTTCTTATAGCTCAGTAGTAGTCTATTCCAATCTGTGAGATTTAAAATGGTTGAGTTAAAATGGTGGAAGATATAAATTGTGATAGATATAAGAGAGGGTGAGTAAATTTGACCGCAGGGAAATATTCCCAATTATTCAAATACCCAAGTCAATTGGGTTTTATAGAGATTTTAATTAATAACACAATGAGTAATCAAAGAAAGAGAGAGAGAGAGAGTAAGAAAGGAATAAGTATGAAGGGCCTCAAGCCAATATGGCCTAGACCTGAGTCTTAAGAGAGAAATCAGTCAGTTTTTTTAACACTCACCACAAGGTCTGACTAAACAAGGATTCTAGTAACACCAGGCCAGCTCCATCTCAGCTGACTTCACCAGAGAGCCTTCCAGCCAGAGACTGTTCCAAAAGGCCTCTCTCCAGAGCCTCCAGAGGGACAGAGTCCCCTTAGAGGAGCTCCAGGGAAACATCCTTAGAGATTGTCCTCCAAGAGCTTCCCTTCTCCAGAGCCTCTCTCAAGAGATTCTTCCCAAGTGGTCCTCATCAGAGATTCTCCAAAAGGATTTCTCCAAAAGGATATATCCTCAAGCGACTCTGCTTTTTCTTATATAGGGGTTTTTCTCCCATGTCACTTCCCCTAAGTCCCTACATCTACCAATCACTTGTAGACACTTTCCAAAGGACTGCCCATCTGAATTCCTGCTAAGTCAACAAATCTCCTCAGTAAGTCTGAACCAGTGAAAACACAGCTGAGTCAACTAATCTCATTAAGACAAAACTTGCCCGACCCTTTTAGGTACCTAGCATCCCATTGTATCAATTCTAAAAACAGGCCTGGCTCAAAGAACTCCTTGCCCCACCATAAGCATGGATCCAAGTACTTTCATTGTTTAGCAAGGAGTTTTCTCCCCCAAAGCAGTCTTAAGTACGGGTGGAGTAGAGGTCCTCCCATTTCTGATCCTGGCAAGTTCTCACATCAAAATGGGGAATGTTTCTCAGTAGGGAATTTATTCCAATTAAGAATTCCCCGATGGGGAAATTTTAAACATTCACAAGTCTGAGAGATTTCAAGATTTACAAATCATATACCACAACTTGTTCAGCCATTCCCCAATTTTTGGACATTACCCAAGTTTCTAATCCTTTGCCACCACAAAAAGAGCTGCTATAATAAATGTTAAATGATATTTATTATTAATTTTATATGCTAAACAGTACTGAATGCCAGACATATAAATATAATAATAAAACAATCCCTGTACTCAAGGAGATTAGCATCTTATTGGGGAGACAACACATGGAAGATCTATCTTCCCCTCTTTCAGACAGCTTGCTAATCAATCCCTACATGCCTTTCAAATCGCATTGGCTCCAACCTAGACCTCCTTTGTTTGTGCTGTGTCACACTGAGACATTGCTCCTATTTTCATTTTGGTCCATGTCTCTTTTTGTACTTCTTTTGACAGCATATCAGAGCATTTATGGAAACACGTAGTTGCAAAGGACTGAAAAATTTTGAGTCAGTCAGTCAATAATCATTTACTAAAATCACTTGACCCCCATTGCCTAGCCCTTACCACTCTTCTGCCTTAGAGCCAATACACAGTATTGACTCCAAGATGGAAGGTAAGGGTTTAAAAAAATAATAATAATCATTTACTAAACACCTACAATGTATAGCAGGCACATCAGCTAAGTATTGCTATGAATGGCAGATAGTTATAATAAGTTAATTCCCTATACACTCCACATTCATAGAGAAGGCAATATGAGGTAAGGGAAATAAAAGATCTTGGAGACTAAAGTTAGTTCAAGATTTGCTCATATTAATGCAATCAAAAGTAAATCATTTTAACTACCTGGAATCAGTTTATTTATCTTTAAAATGAAATGTTTTTGATTAAAAGGTCTCCATTGGCTTTTTCCATCAAAAATATTTAGGATCTAAATACATTACATTTTGGTAGGACAAGTCATACATGTGTGATTTAATGATGTGTCCAGAACAGCACAATACACAACTTGGGCACTCAATAAACACTTGCTCCCTGTTGATGATAATGGTGCTTTGAGTTTGGCTAGAGCAAGGATGTTGAATTTAGGATGGCAGTTTGCTTCCATCTGGCTCTCACGCTTAATCAGAGTAATTTCTCATGTACTACTAGTGAATCATGCCCTCCTGCCAACCCAACAGACAGATTCTTCCTCAACCTTCTACTCCCTCAGGATTACACAATGTAGTGTCAGCTCAGCCACTGGTGGGGCCAGCCAGGTCTTATTCAAAAGGGTAAACAAAACCTCAACCTGACACAATAGTGACATTGATTTGTCTCATGTTCATTCTTAGAATCTTCCATCACAGTAGGAACATATTAGTCAGAGTCCATTGAAAACTGATGCAACATGAGACCGGAATCTTCAAGACAATGCATGATTATTCTACAACCGGTGCACAGTTATAATGCACTAGTGTTAGCAAATCACCTGCACCAACTGTCTACCTATAATCTGTTCCCTCCCCTGGGCTCTCATACTTAGGTTGCTTGTTTTGTTTCCATTCAGGGATGTGCTGCCATTTATTTTTACTCTTATGCTTCTCTACCAAATGTCAGAAACAGTGGAAGAGATTACTAACCTAGAATGCTTTCCCTTTTTGTCTCTAACTCCTGGATTCCCTATCTTCTTTCAAAATTCAGCTCATATCCTGCTTTCTTCAAGAGGCTTTCTCCATTACTCTCTGCTGGTGCCTTCCCTCTGATAATGACTCCTATTCTCCCTGTATAGACCTTGTACCTCCATAGGTGTTTGCATGTTATCCCATTATAATGTGAACTCCTGGAAGGTCGTGACTCTATTTGCCTTTTCATTGTATTTAGTATCCAGTGCTTGGCACAAAGTAAAAAGCTGATCAATGCTTATTTACTCAGCATGATATTCTGCATTACACTCTCAAACAGTCCATTCTACTCTGCCCCTTAGCATCATTGGTCTTGAAGCTGTCACATAAAATGGAAGCACTTCAGCCATCCCTTCAGGCTTGTTCACTGGCATGGAATTATGAGCTTTGTTAAAGTTATTTCAATATTTCTGAACCCACAAAACATCTGAGGCACTGCAAAAGGCAAATTCAAAGTACAGAAGTTAGTGAAAAATCTCGTTAAAAAAACTCAAACTTCATACTTTTGAAAAATGAGATTCTCTAAAGCTTCCTTGCCTCAGTTAAAAAACAAAAAACATCAGCATTAGACTTTAAAGTACATGAGGACACTTCCAGTCTCAAATGAAGCTCTGGGACCTGTGTCAAGAGATCAAAAGGTCCTGGACTCTAGTTCTGCCTCTGCAATAAACTGGCTTTAACAACGTTGGACAGCTCTTTTCATAGTTCTATGCCTCAGTGTGCTTATCTGTAAAATGAAAAAGATGGACTTAATGACCTATGAGACTCACTTCTATCTTGAAGCCATTGTGATTCATGACTTTTATGGAGTTGTGATGGCCTCTTATTGGGGCTTGTTGATTCTATGATCCTTATCTTCCTTTTTTCTGCCCCATTCCCCTAAGAGTACCACCTAATTTATACCTGCTACTACTGCTGTAGCTTTTTATTTAAATATGTTCTAAGATCTTTTGGAAGGATTCTTTGGAAGTTTTCAAATATATTTTCCAATAACTAAAGACCCCCTCAAATGTTGCAAAATCAGGACTACCAATTTGTCTTAAAGGGAAGGAACGGGAGTCTTTTTTATTGTATTCTGGTAAACTACAAACTATGTAGATTAATTAACACAAATCAGATGTCTGCTACATTCAAAGTAATAAATTAATATTCTAGTTGTAGATGGCTAAATCTTTTTCATGATATCTAAGCAATTTTAATAGAATACTACAAGGGAAATTACTGATCTCTGTTCATAGATAGGGAAACAGACACAAACTGGTATACTCTAACTTATTTCAGACTATCTCCTCAGAGCTGTCTATTGCAAGAGTCTACTGGTAGGATTGCCAACCTCTGGTTATTGCCCTACTCTAATCCATTGCAATGATGATAATACTATAGCATACCTATAATTTAAACTTTGCAAAACATTCCATAAATATTCTCTCATTTAATCCTCATGGTAAGACTGTAAGATATATGCTATTATTATCATTTTCATTTTATAGATGAGAAAACTAAGGCTGAGAAGGTAGATTGACCCAACACATACAGCTAATAAGTACCTGAGACAGGATTTAGACCCTATCTACTATACCAACCAATTGATCACTTAATGACCTGTTATTGTTCTGGAATTACCCTCACATTCAACTCTTTGTGACTTCATTTATGGTTTTCTTAGAAGGCTCAGGAGTAATTTGGCATTTCCTTCTTCAGGTCATTTTACAGATAAATAACTGAGGCAAAACAATTGTGACTTGCCTTGGGTCATATAGCTAGGAAGTGTCCAAGGTCAGATTTGAACTCATGAACATGAGTCTTCTTGATTCCCAACCCAGTGTTCTATCCACTGTCCCACCTAGCTGCCCAGATTATCCTAATATTTAAAGTATTTTCCCCATATCTTATTCTCTTGCCCCCAAACCCTTAATGTCTCCCAACTACTTAGTCTATATTGTTATTCAAGGCCTTCCAAGGTTTAAATACCATCTCTTTTCTGGAAAGCTATCTGTCCTTAAATGACTTGTTTACCTTTCAACACCCAGATAAAGCACCGCACCCATGAAGTACAGATAAAATACTGCTTTCAGCAGGAGATTTTCTTTCCTTCTCTAATCTTTGCCCATCCTATTCTCTCCACTTAAAAACTGTCCTTCCTCCCATCTCTGCCTGTTGACATCCTGCCCACCTTTCCAGCCCAAGTCTAAGTGCAATTTGCTCCATGAAGACTTGCTTTCCTGGGCAGATACTTATCACAAATGACTGTGTATGGAAAGTGTATGTGTGTGTGTGTGCATGTGCACGTATGCATGTGTATGTATGTGTGCGTGTGTGTTTTATCTCCCTAACTTGCTTATACATATTCGCTTCCTCCACTTTCAAGTTGTTTTGGCTCTGGGTCAGTTTAAGTGCTCTGCCATAAATCAGCCACAGTCACTCACTGGTAAGTAGTGAGACAGAGACACAAAGAGAGGAGACAGACAGACAGACAGACAGACAGACAGACAGACAGACAAAGGGACAGAGACAGAGAATTTCAATACCACTTGGTTCCAAAAAAGCCATCCTGGCCAAAGAACCGAGCTGTCTAGACTTTGTTTTCAGTCACAAAGTACAAATTACAAATTGCCCCATTGGTTATTAGTGTCATTTCAGGATACTCATAAGCCTGAAAGGGAAAGAAAAATATGGGCTGAACCCTCCCTTTTTTATTGACTATAATTGCTGAGATATTTTTGAAAAGTTCCAATATCTGGTTCATAAAGCCTCTGGTTCTTTCCACTTTGGGTTCCTGTTTTTAACTCATAAAGTCCCTTGAAACGCTCTCCTACCACATCCTCCAAAAGAGAGCCAGAAGAGCAAATAGGCAAGACGAGCACCAGGAGGCTGAAAGGTGAGCTGGGCCAGCTATCTTCCAGAAGTACGCCCTCATTATCTGCCACAGCTCTCGTGTGACTTTTGTTTGTGTAGACAAGATATTTAGGTCTTCAAGAATATTTTACTCAAAGGCGAAAACCTAGAGAACATTCAAGCTTTACGCTATTATAGATTCAGTGTGCATTTGTTATGTAATTGCTAAGTAGCACTGTGCTGGGCACGCCAGTATCATTGCCAAGAAAACCCCAAATGCCATCCTGAACAGTTGAACACAATTGAAACAACTAAATGGTAAAAAGTCGAAAGTGCCTTAAAAAGTCATCTTTGTCAAGCCTCTCAATAATTCATCAATCTCCTTTATAATATTCCCAATAATTTTCCCTATTAAGGCTCTGCTTAAAGGCTTTAGATAACAGACAAGTCACTGTCTTACAAAGCAAGCCAATTCCATTGTTGGATAGCTCTGATTCTTTTAAAATACTTCCATAAATTAAGTTAAAATACCCCATTCTAGAAATTCTACCGATTGGCTTTTAGTTTTTGTGATATTTTGTTTTTTCCCAAAGGACCTCAATCCTAAAGAATAGTTTTGGGGTTTGGTTTTGTTGTTGTTGGGTTTTTTGCCTTTAGTGGGATATACTATTTTCCACAGTCCAAGATCATGTTCCAGGACAGACTTGCTTATGTGTAAAAAGTATGGCTAAAAAAAAATTGATTTTTGTGTCCCACAACAAATGGTCACATCTCTCTACTTTTACAGGCGATGTTCCAGGAGATTGCTTCTGAGCATGACAACTTTGCTCCACGAGTGCCACCCAATATTAATGGCAGTCCAGCTTGACCTATCTTCAGCTGTTACTACTCAGCTGTCAACAGTATTGTCATGTTGCCTGAAATTATTTCAGCCTGTACCTTCTGACTTGGGGGCACATTTTATTTGGAAATTGTTTTAAAATATCAGAGATTGATATAGGATAGATAGATAGACAGACAGACAGACAGATAGAGATTAGATAGATAGAGCAACTATTCACTAAATTTCTCTATATATACTTCTCTCTCCACATATATAAACATATAAACATGCATACATATATATTTGTTTGTATTTTTTATGTGTGTATATTTATTCCCCTGAGTGTGAGCACACATTCACGATTCAAAGCAGTCATTTCATTAGTGTAACTCCTGGGAAAAAATTGATACAGATCAATGACTTTTGCAATTTGTAATATTAAAGAGTTGACTGAGGCATTGGGAGTTTAAGCAATTTGATCACAGCTAGTATGCATCAAAGGCAAGACTTGAACCCAGGCTGAATTACTTCACTACACTGCTTTGTTTTTATCTCTTTCTGTGTGTGTGTGTGTGTGTGTGTGTGTGTGTGTGTGTGTGTGTGTGTGTGTGTGTGTGGTCTTTACTTCTCTATTTCTGTCAGTCTCTCATTCTCTCTTGGCTTCTCTTTCTTTCTCTCTCTCCCTTCCCTTCCCTTATCTACTCTCTCCTCAGGAATCTCTCACTTTCTCTACCTGTTTTCTCAGCTCATACTAGAGTACCTTCCTCTATCTGTTAGAACACTATGTATGTACTGCACTCCAGCAGAGTCCTTTAACATTCTCCCTATGCACACTGACCATGCTAGGATTATGAGATTAAGCTCCATTAAGACTGATCGTGCTTGCACTTAAATAGGTAATCCTAGAATATGTGCTATGGGATAACTGACAACACAGCTCCAATCCAAATCTACCCAGGGCATAGGGCTGTACTACTACTACTGAGTACTTTGAATATCTATCCCAGCAGAAACTAGAGGCAATTGACCCAAAGTAACTCCATGCACAAGGAACAGGACTACTCAATTGTGAAGTTAAATTGAGTGGAACAAGCATTGGAATGAGAGCCAGGAATCAAGAATTCTAGTCCAGACTCTGCTACTGGCAAGGAGGTAACCAGGAGAGGGTCAATTGAATGGCAGGCACCTCAGTTTCTCAATCTATAAAAGGTGAATACTAAAACATGTCCTACTTACTTCTCAGGGAGATAATTGCCAATAAATTGCTTTTCACTTTTAAAATCAGAATCTCAGTATTGTTGGAGACTAGAAATCTAGTCCAGCTCCCACCTGAGAAAACATTTTCTGCAACATTTCCAACAAGTGGTCACCTAGCCACTGCTTGAAGACCTAAGTGGATGGGAAGTCACTCTCCTAGGAGGCAGCCCATTCTATTTTGTGCAATTCTAACCATTAGGAAGTTTTTCCACATGGCAGGCAGAAATTTACTTCTCTTTGACTAATTCCCTTTTCTCCCAATTATTCAATAAACCCAACATGGCACAAAAGAGGGGGGGGGGAGAAACCACAATCTAATGGAATGCAGAACTCATTTTAATAGAGATCTAACTCCTGTCCATCCTTCTCTACCAATGCATCACTTCTCCTGAACCATCACTTTGTCTTCATTAAGAACTCCTTCCCTCCATCCTCCCTGTTCTCTTAGGCATTATCCCTATACTAGTTTCATTTTTCTCTTTTCATAAAATCTTTATCCTCAAAGTTAACTATTTCATATATCACAGATCTAGACCTGGAAAGGAACTCAGAAATGATCTAATCCAATTTCATAAAGTTAAAAAAAAATTATTAAAATCCTTACCTTCTGTCTTAAAATCAATACTATGTATTGGTTCTAAGGCAGAAGAGCAGACAATGGGGGTTTAATGTCTTTCCCAGGGTAACAAAGCCAGCAAGTGTCAAAAGTCAGGTTTGAACTCAAAACCTCCCATCTATATGTCTGACTATTCACTAAATTTTTTATTTGATGAGAGAACCTGAATGCAAGCAAAGTGTAAGTGATTTGTCCAAGATCAAATATATAAAAAACACAAATGCAAAGAATTAAAATTAAAAAGAATTAAAATCTCTGAATCCAGAGCCACTCTGCCTTTGGATTTCTTACATATTTGAATTTTTACTGCTCCAACTTGCTAATCTCTAGTTCTTGGCCACCATCACCATGTCCACTCCTACTTCTAAGACATTAACCATGAACCTGTGAATTAAATTAACCCCTCACCACTGTGTGATAATCTTTTTGATCATCTCTGATTGACTTCTTTTCACATTTCTTTAATTTTACGCTTGCCTAGCTATCTCTCTTGACCAATAACATCATCTTTCACTTTACTGAGAAGATTGAGTCTCTTCCCTGTATCTCCAGTCATCTGATGGACCTCTTCAAATGGATATCAACCCAGTACTTGAAACACAACAGGTGCAAAATAAAATTCTTTATCTTCCTGAAAAAAACATGTTCCTTTGCCATTTTCTCTACTGTTCCCCCACAATTCTCCCAGTCACCCAGAATCAAAACATTAGCCATCTTGGATGCTTCTTCTGCCTGACCACCATCACTACTCCCCTACAATTTGTTGCCAAATAGTATTGATTCTACTGCTACAATATCTCTTATTGGATACCATACTCTTCTCTCCCCTCATACCGTCACAACTTTAATTTGGTTCTATCTCTCATCTACAGCATTTTATAGTGGAATAAAAACTGGTTTCTCTACCTCCAGTTTCTCTCCTCTCCATTTAATTCTTCATATAGCAGCCAAACTAATGTTCCTAATGCAAAGATCTGACCATATCCTTGTTCAAAAGCTTTCAGTGGCTCCCTATTGACAATAAAATATATGACTTTTCTTTGGCCACCCACATGCTAACTCTAACTTGACTTTATTTAACATCACTCCCCATGGCAGGGGAGTGCTCTTTCATAAGTTGAACTGGTTTTGCTTTAATGGGGACAAGGATACATCCTTGTGACTCCAATGATCCAAAGGAAAAGGGCTTGAACTATTCATGTGCCTTTCTGGTTGCATAAGGCATAAAAATCTCAGTATATAAGGCATTAGCTCTCCCAAGGCTAGATGGAATTCCCCCACCAACAACTGCCCAAAGTTTATAAAGCACTTTAAATACCTGTCTAAAGGTTGTTCCCTCACCTCCCAATGACATCACTCAGAACAGCTGCCTCTCTCACATTCTCATCAACCAAGTTATTGTATGGAATTGCAACCACTTCATGGTCCCATGACCTTGGCACACCTCTTTCCCAGGCATGTCTTCCCTCCAAACACCAACAGACAAAGGCCTGCCCTGCCCCCATTCTGATAAGATTACAAATGCAACAACTCTATCACCTCCACTCTTCTCTCACTCCTACTACTACCAAGGGCTAGATCATGGTGGGTAAAATTGAAAAAAAGTCCAGTTATAGCCCAGGCAGCGACTCACATTCATACCATTCCTCCAAGAGTGCCAGTTACTTTTTGGATTTTATTAAGTGAGAATAATACTTGTCTAACTGTGGTTAAGTAAGAGATATTTGGCTAAGGAGGTGAATCAGTCGTTTCTGACTCCACCTTCATTTGGATGGATAAAATCTAAGCTACTGCCTTCAGTGCCTAGTATGAGCCTGCCTTTTTCTTCCCCACTCTTACTCTGAAGATCATGAGGAGCGGGTTCATTAAATCTGCTATAAGAGAGACAATAGAGGGAAATTTGCCTGTGGCCTTTGAGAGGCTTCCTCCTGCTTCAGTTTACCAACCATCCTCCTATCAAAACTCTACTGAATTGTGTCTAGGTATGACAGTGGATTCATTTAATCTTATTCCTGCTTTGGGGGAACTATAATAATTTGTACCAATAAAATGTCTTTTTTTAGACTCAAGTCCCAGCTGGGGGAAAATTCTAGAAATTAGAAAAAGAATTTCCCTCTGTGCCTGTGTGCTTGGATAACCATAACCTCCCACTCCACTGCTTTTAATCCCCCCAAGGACATACACACATACACTGAATAATATCTTAGAGAATTGGTTTCTTTTGAGAACACTTGGCAAATACAGGAAGTGAACAGAAGAAGCCTAGAATGAGAAATAAGGTGATGGGGAGATACAAATTTCACTAGCTTCATTCTCAGTATCAGAGTCAACCAACACTATTCTGCATTGCTTCCAAGTTTAAATTTCCCCCATTTGGAGCAATAATAGTGTCAGCCACAGTAACTAGGGCAGTGAACATCCATTCCATACATTAGTCTTCAGTCTTCTCTGTCTCTCCCCATTGTTCCACAATTTAGGCTTGCAGAGCACTATTCTGTCTCCTTTGCATGTAATGTCCCTTTGCATTGTTCTTTTCTCATGAGGTTTTGGTTTTTAACTTTCTCTAAGAGGAGAGGAGAAAGAGACTGTCTTTTACATTGTCATAGCCCTGGAGGAGTCATATTTGTCTCCTTCTACCTCACTAATGTGAACTTTAAATTACTCCACCCTACTTAGATCTTACTTTATGGTGAAGATAAAGTTGTAATCTCCTGATTAAACAATTAAGGTACTTAGTTCTTACTTTATAGTGAAGGTAGAACTTTAAGTTAAGTCTATTTTAAGATCTCAATACAAAAAGGTGTTAAGAAACTATAAAGGGTAAAAATCACAAAAAGGTTAAGTAACTCAAAAGATATAATCTAATCAGAGAAGATGAGAATTCAAGAATGGGCAGTCCTGGAGAAAAGCCTCTGATATGATTGGTAGACATGAAAATTTAGAGGAGGGGACACAGAGTAAAAGGTCTATATATTTTGTGTCACTTCCTCTCTCTGGTACCTATGGCTGCAGATAGGTGACTGGTGGTAGCATGCTGGGCCTTTTGGCATCTTGGTGTAGCTACAGCTATTGCCTGGTTCGGTGGTGGTGAGTTTCTGGCTGAGTTTCCCTCCTTTCCTTTCCAAACTTTATCCTCTTAGAAACCTCTAATCTCCTTCAGAGACATAGCAGCAGAGATATTGAACTCCCCCTGGCACAGGCCAGGCGGGAGAAATCTTATACCCTCTTCCCACTTTCTCCTTAAATCCTTCCCCTCTATGTTAATTGAAATTACCATAAATTTCCAGACTGACTTGGGTATTTTATTTGGGATTTTCCCCTGGCAACCAATTAATTTAGATTTTAAGTCACAAGCCTTAAATTATCTTTACACTAATCAGATATAACTTGGTTTCTATCCATTCTACCTTCTAAATATCTTTTGCATCCATCCCTTGCTCTCCATTGCCACCAATACCCTTGCCTAAATATGAGGGCTCCATTACATCTCGCTTGGGTTTCTAGTAATATCCCTGCCTCTAATACCTTTTCTTTCTCCAAAGTTTTCCACATATTATCGCCAGGTTATTCTCCCTAAGGCAGAAATTTGATTCAGTTTAGTCCAATCTAATAAGAATTTAACCATTTATTAATTACCCAAGTCCTATGGGAAACAAAGAGAAAATCTCCTTTACAGGGAAGGTTACTACTGAAATAAACTGGGTGTCAGAACAAGATGAAGTCCTTCACACAAAGTAAGACCAGGAATAACCAGGGTATCTCAATGTTTCTAGCCAGATGAACTTGGTAGTCTAGACTTCTAGACTGCTGATCCCAAGGTTGTAGCTGAAAGTTAGAGAAAGAAAGGAAAACTCCAGTCTACATTTGAGTAGCTCCAGTACTTTGTAGCTGCCTCCTAATTCATACTATGAGTTAAATGGAAGAATTTGTGAGAACATATCAAAATGCAAGCTCACATATATCATCTAATATTAGTAATAATGAGGATGGTAGCTTACAATTACATGCGTTACAGTTTGAGGTTTGAAAAGCGCTTTTATGAGCATCTACGTAGTACAGTAGATAGAGGGCCAGGTCTGGTATCAGGAAAGCCTGAGTTCAAATCAATCCATAGATACTTACTAGCAAAGTGACCCTGGACAAGTTATTTACAACTGTTTGCCTCAGTTTCCTCCTTTGTATTTTAAGCTAGAAAAGGAAATGGCAAACAAAGTGCCCCTCCAAAAAATCCTAAATGAGATCACCAAGATTTGGATACAACTGAAACAACTGAACATAACAACAGCAAAGTGTTTTATATGTTATCTCGTTTAATAATCAAAACAACTCTTTCAGACAGATGTTGCTCTTTTCCCCATTTAACTAATGGGACAACAAAGGCTAAGTAAATTTAAGTGACTTTTCTAGGATCACACAACTAAGTATGTGCCAGGTCATAATTTGAACTGAAGTCTTCCTGACTGCATGTTCAGCACTGTATCCACTATGCCACCTCTGATACATAGGAGAAAACTGAGCCTGAGAGGTTAAGTAAAATAGCTACTAAAGATTTGAGGGAGAATTTGAACTCAGTTCTTACTGATTCCCTGGATATGTGAATTCAAATCTGACCTCAGATATTTATTAGCTGCCTGGCCTTGAGTAAGTCACTTAACCCTTTTTTAAATCTGTAAAATAAGCTGGAGAAGAAAATGGCAAACCACTCTTTTATCCTTGCCAAGAAAACCCCAAATGGGTTCATAAAGTCAGACACACCTAAAACTACTGAACAACAACAACAATGGCAACAACAACTTACTGACTCCGAGTAAGTTGCTCTTTTGGGGATGCAGCCAAATAGATACCACTATAGAAAAAAAATAGCAAGGTTCAAGGTATATGTTCATTAGCTTAACTTCAATAAACAAAAGGACAATTTTCTTGGTTTTTAACTAGAAAATGTTTCTCAAATGATCTCCCAATCCCCACTCCAGCTTCTCCAGGGTAGGATAGTTCCCATCTTTCATAAGTACCCAGTCTTTGGAAAGAACGTAAATAGAAAAACTAATGAAAGAATCACAAAATGATGAAAGATTCACAAATCTTAGTCCATACCTCTCATTTATTCATTTGTTTTAATACCATGCTAACAAATTTAATTGCTTAAGACAAATTGTATCATTTCCCATAATGCAATAATAATTTCTACACTTGGGTTTAAATATTCAACTGTACAAGTGTATTCTAGGGAAGAAATGCCTAGAAAACAGTTTATTTGAAAGACATCTGAGGCATTTGAGGAAGGAACTTCAAAATCAATATGAGTTAACAGAGAGACATGGCAACCCCAAAAAAGAAAAAAGACATATTCTTGGGTTGCATTAAGAGAGGCTGAGTGCCAAGAACATAGATGATAGCATCAGGGGTTTGCCAGATCACATCTAGAGGATAGTGTTTGGTTCTGGGTGCCATAATTTAAGAAGGGCATTGACAAGCTTGAGGGAATCCTTAGTAGGAGTGAGACCAGAATCATGCACATGGTCTAACAACCATGTCTAGAGTATTAGCTGGGGAAACTGGATATATTTAACCTGGAGAAAAGGAGACTTAGGGTGGAAATAATAGCTGTCTCCAAGTATTTGAAGGAAGGAAAAATTAGATGTGCTTGGCTTTGCCCCAAATGGCAAAAATAGTAGCAATGGAAGTGCCAGAGGTAGATTTAGATGTGATTTAAGGAGAAATGTCCTCGAAATTTGGTTCAGGAAAGCGTAGGGACTGGACATGTGATTTCATTGGTCTAGAGAACTCATAGGTGAGGAAACTCCCTCTACCAAGTTCTAGTTTGGCCTCTTCTTTATAATTTATAATCTTAGAGAGCTGCCTCGGGATCTTAGAAAATATGTAATTTTCCTGTAGTCCCATAGCCAGTATGAGTCAGAGGGGAAACTTGAACACAGGTTTATCCTGGCTTTGAAGCCACCTCTCCATTCAATAGAGCACACAACCATCCAAAATCAGAACCTGGTTCACTGAAGGTTTTCCAGCCTCATCCTCATACTATTCCCCTCCACAAACTCTATGTTTCAGGCAAACTCATTTACCAACTGATCCCCCAAAATGTTCTCTCTTTTTCTACTTTTCTCCATTCACCCTTCTGGGAATGTCCATCCCCAACATCCCCATACATTGAATTCCTACTCATCCTTCAACATGTCCTTTCCTGAATATCTTTTCTTAATCCTAAAGTCAGAAATGATCCTTCATGTCTCCTCTCCAAGTACTTTGTTTATGTTTCATAGGATCAATCAACTAAACAACAGGTATTTATTGAGCTCCCATTATGTGCTAGGTATGTAGTAGACACTGGCAATTCAAGTACGGAGAATGAAACAAGCCTGCTTGCAAAGAACATGGATTCTAATGCAATCCATGCACACACACACAAAGTATAAAAAGAAAATTAATAAGCACCAATATGCACAAAGTGGTTACATAGAAGGTAGTTTGAAAGGGAGGGCACTAGAAGTTGGGGAGATCAGAAAAGGCCTCTTGTAGAAGAGGATGCTTGGTTTGCATCTTAAAAGAAGAGAAGAACTCTGAGGCAGAAGTAAGGAGGGATTATAGTCTAGGCATGTGGAAAAGCTATAGAAGATCATAGGAGCGGGTATCTAGAACTAAAAGGGGCTTCAGAGACTATCTTCCCATTCCCCCTTTTTATAGATAAGGAAACTGAAATACAGGGAACCTAAGGAAATTGCTCAAGATTACACAGGTAGTAAATGACAGAGGCAGGATTTGAAGCCAGTTCTTTGATTCAAGAGGCAGCATTCTTTGTACTATAACATTCTGTCTCATCTTTCTCTGGCTATCCCCGAGGCATGGAATGCCTTCTCCCTTCTGTTTCAACTATTGACCTTCCTGGCTTCCTTTAAGTACCAACTGAAATCCCACCTGCTACAGGAAGCTTCCCTTAGCCTCTCAAATTCCTCTCTTTTAATTATTTCCTATTTATCTTATACAGAGCGCTTGCTTTGTATCTATTTGTTTGCCTATTGTCTCTCCCACTAGATCATAAGCTCTTTGAGGGCAGGGACTATCATTTGCTTCTTTTTGCACCCCCCAGTGCTTAGCACAGAGCCTGAAACATAATAGTCACTTAATAATAATAATAAAATAGTCACTTAATAAATGTTTATTGATTAATATTATATTTTGAGGGTTTAGAAAGAAAGGAGTTTGGAAATTAGCCTGCATATGTGTACAAAGTGCTTCAAAAATATTAGTGCATTTTTTAAGTATTAATAGCTTAAAACTATACTAAGACTTTTGGAACATCCCATATAAGGGGTTTAGGGCAGCTAGCTGGCTCAGTGGATAGAGTGCTGATCCTAGAATCAGGAAGACTTGTCATCCTGAGTTCACATCTGACTTCAGACACTTATTAATCGTGTGACTATGGGCAAGTCACTTAATCCTGCATGTGTTAGTTTCCTCATCCATAAACCAAAATGGAGTAGGAAATGGCAAACCTCTCCATTGTTTCTGCCAAGAAAATCCCAAATGGGGTCACAAGGAGCCGAACACAAATGAAAATTGACTAAACAACAACATATGAAGGATATAGGGTGATGTTGGGCATTCCGTGTAGGGGGGAAAAGAAATTAAAGTATTTAAAAGAAAAAATTTTCTTGAATACTGACCTTGAAGATCTAATTATAAAGTGATAGCAAATAGTCAACATGTATGTGTGCCTCTGTTCTTAATAAAATATACAAGATACTAGTTCAGTCATGATTGAACCTTTAGTTACCAAATTCTATTCATTCTGTCTCCCCAATAGTTCTCACATTTGTCCCACTTCTACTATGCCTTCACTGCCAATATAGTGTTCTACATGTGTTGGGGTGATGAGTCTAGTGATGGGCAGACACTATGGCAAGCTCCATAAGGAATAGAGTGATCAGTTTGTCCTACCTTTGAGACTTGCTCCATGATAAAACACCATACTTCCATTTGCAGGGAAACAATACCATGCGCACAAGTATGTGCCCAGAGGTCTACTTTTTTATTCAGGGAAACTTCGCAGGATATATGTTCTTAGGCAGATGGTCCTAGTTAGTATAGAACTGGGCTGCTTTGGACCTTCTACTCTGTCCAAGTCCATCACCTGAGGGGCTTGTCTCTTGGGTCTGAGTAGTTATTCATCAACATATGGCCCCACATCTTGAACAGAAAGAGAGCAAGGGGTCTAATTGTCCATCTTTGCTAATTTACACCCTCTCCAGGGTTACTGTCTGAACCTTCCAGTGTTTTAATTGGGGAATGTCTGTGATAGAAGGACATGAGGATCTGTGCTTTGTAAAGAGTATTTCATTTTATCATTATATATAATACATGTTACATCATGTAGTATACTTATTATATTATATGTATATACTTAATATAGTATATGTAAATCAATAAATCCTGTAACCCTGGGAATTAGGTCTCAGGGTCACAATGTCCCATTTTTTAGATGAAAAAACAAAGGCAGACTTAAATAGGGTCTTATAGCTAGTAAGTATCAGGTGCAGGATTTGTACCTGGGTCTTCCAAATCCAAAGATCTATTCACTGTGCCAGCTACCGAGCTCTAAGTAAATGTTTGTTTTTTTAACCTAACAAGGAGTTTCTTGGATAAGAGTACTCACGTGTAGTTACAGAGGAGCTATTCTTGGCTACTGTGACTGAGGGGCAATCTTACAATGAGCTTGGAGACCTTATTTAGCCATCCTATCATGGTCTCCAGAATCTCCTTGTGTGCCAGGGGCAACAAATTGGGGATAGATTGGCACCTACTCAATGACTAGCCATTGCTCTCTGTGTAGACTCTGAGCCCAACGAGAGTTCCAGTTATAGGATCAGAAGCCCCAAAAGAACCTTCACTAAGAAGGGAGCACCAGGTGGTGGCCTATGTCAGTTATGCCCAGGGCTACATATTTTGGGCATTTGCAAGTTGAAAGCATGGTGCCAAGTGCACTAATTGAGTTGTTGGCATTTCTTGCATTCTGCACAACTCTGCTCTAAGTACCCTCTGGGTTACAAGAAGGGAATTCCCGCTCAGGGCTTTGGTGACATCGCCATTGGAGACATTAATGTCTCATAGTGTTCCACTGTCCCCTAATATAGATGGGACTGGGGCACAGGCAGGGCTGCTCAAGTATCAATGCCCTCATGTCATTTCGACGAGCTGGAGTCCTCTTGTCTAGGGATTAGACACGGAAGCAAAATTTATGCCCGTGTCATTTAATATGTCATTAACAAGACATTATCAAATAATTAAAACTGACCACAGGGGCTGGGTGGCCCAGAGATTCCATTTCATTAACCTTTAAGCACAGATGAGAACATCGTGACCTAAATGGACAAGGAAAGCCTTGACATGTGGCTCTTCTCTCTGTATGTGTTAGGGAAATGCGGGGAGGGAGAAAGGCTGTGAGTGGGAAAGAGGAATCACAGAAGAAGGGCAGCATGAATACAATGAGCCAGTCTACCCTTTCCCCGCCCCCTCCCCCCCCCCCCACAATGCCAGTGATTCATTTGGAAATAGGCTTCTATTTGTCACAGGTAATTTGTTTCACCCTACTTCAATTGAGTTGGGCTGCCATCTAGAGGATACAGAGGAGTTCACAAGTGTTTTTGAAAAAATATGTGGATAGATGATGGATGCTTCAATGGATGGATGGATGGATGGATGGATATTTCTGACTTTTAGATGATGTGATAAGCTACACGTTTGTTTTGATTGGGGGTGGAGGAGCTTGACCTTTCTATAAGAGATGTCTTCAAGACACCAGAATAAAAGAGTGAACATGAACGCTTTCAATTTCGCAAAATGCTTTGTAAATATTTTCTCATTTTGTCCTCACAACATGGCTAGGAGATAGATGCTATAATTGTGAATCTTAAATTTTCTCAGACTCTACCTTGGAACATTATCTTAAGGTTATGGTTAAGGCTATTCCCCATTTAAACAATGGAGGTACTTGGTCAGGAATGTATTGGGAACTCTAACATTACTCCGCCCATACTTGGGCATACTTTAAGGGAAGATAAAGTTGTAAAACTCCTTACTGAACAATGAAAAAGTACTTGACCCATACTTATAGTGAGGCCAAAACCTTAAGCTAGGTCTATTTTTAGATCTAATACAAAAGGGTGCTAAGTACCTATGAAGGTCAAATTAATCACTAAAAGGTCAAGCAACTTGCAAGGGGCAAGCTTAACAAAGAGGTGTGAAGTACTCAGAAGACATAATCTACCCAGAGAAGGTGGGAACTAAAAACTAAGAATGGGCTGTCCTAGGAAAAGCATCTACTGTGATTGGTAGATGTGAAAATTTAGGGGAGGTGACACAAGAGAAATTTCTCTTTAAAAGGAGCTGTCTGAACCAGTTCAAGGGAGTTCGATTTAGTTCAGCTTTGGCAGCTGAATTGGAGGTCAGGAGTTAGAGGAGGCTGTTGGGTCTCTGAACACTAGAGTTTTACTTGGAAAGATCTTGTAGTGAGTGATTAAAGACTGACTTAGTTTCTCCCTTAAAGAGAAAGGCCTAGGCCCTAGTCTTTTCCTACTATTTCCTCTTACTCTGTCTCTTTCCCTTTCCTTAATTCCTTCATTTATATTAATTAAAATCTCCATAAAACCCAGCTGACTTGCATATTTCATATTTGGGAATTCTTCCCAGGGCGACCACTTATTTTTGATATAAAATCAAGATGCTAAAAATTATCTTACAGTTTGGGTAATTCACAGTCTTGAAACCCATATTTTCGCAGTCACAATACTTATAGATAAATTAATAAAAGAAAGAAAATGGTTAGTGCCCACAAAGAACTTTCTTTGTATCTGGGGATGTGAAGAGGGATATCCACATGTTCACAAATAAATACATATAATATACACAAAATAGTTCTGAGGTGTGGAAAGACTTACAATTGCTCTCTTGAACTGAGTTCAACCTTGAAAGAAGCCAGAGAGGTCACTGCAGGTTCAGATAAGAGAGCATTTCTGGTGTGGATCACAATATGTGCAAAGGCAACATAAAGTGTTGGAATAGCAAATAGGTCAAGGTTGGAAGATAGAATGTTTAAGAAGAAATAACATAACATAAGTCTGGAAAGATAGTCTGGAAACAAATTGTGAAGGGTTCTAAAAGCCAAGAAGGAGATTTTTGTCTATTTTTTTAAACCCTTACCTTTCATCTTGGAATTGATTTCAAGGCAGAAGAGGCATAATTGCTAGAGACTTGCCCAAGGTCACATAGTTAGGGAATGTCTGAGACTAGATTTAAACTCAGGATCTCCTATCTCAATCCATTGGGCCACATAGGGTTTTGTATCTTGTACTAGAGGCTTATCCTAGAGGAAATGCTGAAATCCCTTGACCAAAGGGTCAGACCTCTGTTTCTGGATAATCAGTTTGACAGCCATGGAAAAAGAATTGGAAAAGGGAGGGACTGAAGACAAGAAGATCAATTATAGATGACTATTAATCTTGAGTGCGTGGTGTATTTAGTATTCAGTGATTCATCAGTGCCTTCAGTATCTCTGTCCCTTTGCTTGGAGAACCAAGGAAAAATCTTTTCCTGGAGCCTCCTTTATTTTTTTTTTTTAAGTCAACAAGTATTTATTAAGCAACTACTATGTGCCAGGTACTGTGCTAAGCACTTGATTAAGAGATAATGACTATAAAGTTATTTTTAAGCCTAAAATCACTATATAAAAATAGCTTTCAATATTATTAAAACATTTTGACCCAAGAACTGTAACATTAGAATATATATTTTTTTTCCTTCTCCCATTGAAAATCAGGTAGGTGGTATAATAGATAAAACATCTGATTTGGAATCAAATTTCTGAGTTCAGATTTTACCTCAGACACTTTAGTAACAGTGTGACTCTGGTTAAGTCAGGTAACCTCTAACTCTTTCAGTTTCTTTTTTTTTTTAATTTTTTTCCATTTGAATAGATTTATTTAGTCAATTTAGAACATTATTCCTTGGTTACAATAATCACATTATTTCCCTCCTGGAGCCTCCTTTTAATAAGGACACCCAGAACCTCTATCTCTTTATTTCTCTACCCACTCACTCTTTAGATTTCTCCATCAGCTCTTTATAATGTATCTCCCTCCATTTTGTTTCATTTTAGCTCCCTTTTGTATACTACCTTGCCCATTAGATTGTAAGCTTTTTGAAAAGAGGGTCTATCTTCCACATTTATCACTAGCACTTAAAACAGTAACTGGCACATAATAGACATGTAATAAATGTTTCTTGACTGACCAACTGAAATGAGAGCTGATGAGACCTAGAACAAGAGTGGCTGCTATGTGTAGTGAAAGAAGAGCCTAGATAGGAAAAGGAGATGGAATCAAAGAGGCTTGGAAACTAGCTGAATACTGGAAACTAAAGGAATGACAAAAGTCAGGGATTATGCTAAAGTAGAGAACAGGAATGGCTTAAAGATCGCAGTACCTTTAATTTAAAAAGGGTAGGGGATTTTGAAGAGGAACATGGGAAGAGGAAATAAATTAGTTCTTTTTTGGACATGTTAAGTTTAAGATTCTTTCAGAACATCTAATTAGAAATGTCTAGCAGGCACTTAGTACTAGAGAACTAGAGCTCAAAAGAGAGATGAGGAAAAAAGATATGCAAGTCACCTGCATTGGGAAGATAATTAATCCCTTGGGACCTGATAAAATCACTGAAAGCATAAAAATAAAAGACAAGAGGCCTCTGGAAAGAGCCTTAAGGTACACTCAAACATGTGGTGGGACATGAATAATGATCAAGCAAAGGAAACTGAGGATATATAAAACTGATAGGAGGCAAATGAGTAGCTAGTACTCCTTCCACATATCTTGCTTTACCCTTTACCCAGAAAATTGAGTCCTTTCATTGTGATTTCTTTTCTCTTTTCAACTCTATAATTCAGAGCTCCACACCCTAACCCTTCTGTTTTCCATTGCTCAACTCTCAGAGGAAGAGGTGATCCTTCTTCTTATCACCAAGGCCACCTCCTCTGCTAGTGCTCTTGAACCTTTTGATCAATCAACAAGTACTATGTACCAAGCCCTAAGCTAGGTACTTCCCAAACAACTCAAAGAATGAAAATGTTCTTTATTGTTTCCTTCATTAGAATGTGTATGTGTATGTATAGTATGTTATATTATATTATATTATATGTTATATGTAATATTAATAAACATTATATGGAATAAATATGTGTAGAATAAATAAAAAGGTACATAAAGAAGGTATAGTGGGGAGGGGACATTAACAGTTGAGAGATCAGGCAAGGCTTCATATAAAAAAGTGGTGCTTGAGCTCTGTCTTGAAGGGAGAGATTCTATGAGTTAAAGAGGATAGCAGGGAAAGCAGTCCAGGCATATCTATAGAGCTGGGAGATAGTGTGCTATGTGAGAACAAAGGGAAGGCCAGTTTATTTGGACTGAAAAGATTGGAAATGGGAGTGATATAACAATGAAGTTGAAAAGATAGACTGAGACCAGATTTTAAACAAGTTTAAAAGTCAATAAAAGAGTTTGTATTTTATCCTAAGTTAACAGAATTATCGAGGAATAGGGAATCACTGGAATTAATTGGGTAGGAGAGTGAAATGATCATATATGTGCCTAAGGAAAATCACTTCGGCACTCCAGGATAACCTGGAGTGTGGAGAGAATCCAGGGAAGGAGACCAATTAGGAAGCCATTTCAATAATCTAGGCAAAAGTTGATGAGGGTTGGGACTAAGACGCTAGCTTTAGGAGTAAAGAGAAACATCCAAATGCAAAAGATGTGGATGAAGAAAAACAAGATTTGGCAACTGATTTGATGTGTTAGGAAATGGAGAAGGATGAACCCAGTAAATCTAAGGTTAGAAATCTGGCAGACTGGAAGAATAGTGGTGCTTCCAACAAAACTAGAGAAGTCTGGAAGAGCAGTGTTTTGAGGGGAAATATATGTTCTCGTTTTTTATATAATGAGGTTGCAGTATCTCTGAAATCCAATTTGAAATGTCCAATAAGTATTCATATAGCCAGTAGCTCAGAGGAAAGACTGGGCCTGAATATTAGATCTGGGAGTTATCAGCAAAGAGATGGTAAACCTTTCGATGCAAAATAGATCAGCAATAAAGAGAATATGCCAAAATAAGAATGCTCAGGACAGAGCCGTAGAGAACCCTTGTAATCAGGAGAAGTAAAATGGATAACACACCAGAAAAGGAGAACGAAAAAGCAAATAAGCAGGAAAAGAACTGGGCAGCTAGGTGACCTAGTAGATAGAGCACTGGGCTGGGAATCAGGAAAACTTCTGTTTATGAGTTCAAATCTGGCCTCAGACACTTACCAGCTATGTGATCCTGGGCAAATCACTTCATTCTGTTTGCCTCAGTTCCTCATCTGTTAAATGAACTGGAAAAGGAAACATTCTTTGCCAAGAAAATTCCAAATGGGGTTGTGAAGGGTAAAGGATCAGCCATGACTGAAATGATTCAACAAGAGAAGAACCAGGAGAGAGTAGTCATGACAAAAACCAAGAAAGAAGAAGTCGTCAAATGTCACAAACAGGTCAAGAAGGATGAGGTAAGAAAATATATAGGCCAGTTTGGCTGGATGGCTATTAACATGCTGGGCTTCTCGCTCCAGTCTAACAAAATAACAATTTAGTTCATTTGGAGGTCTGGGCAGAGCTGCTTCAACGGAAAAGACTCTTTCTGTTTCATAGACAACTCATATCAGGGAAGGAAAAAAGTAAGAGAGAGAATAATTTGCCATATAAAGGACATTACTTTAAAATCTGAGGGAAAGTTGGTAAACTATTTTTTTTCTTTCCTTCTCACTCTATCTCCCCAGTAGTTAAGGCATGTGTAATGAAGCCTGCCCACTGTTCCCATAGAAAAAGCTTATCTAGGCTATACTTTATTAAGAAGAGATAGGGAATGGGATCTTAGCTCCAAATAAGGATTCTTTGCTTTTGCTATCATGAAGCTAGAATTCAAGATGTCAGAGACAGGAAAGGTTTGCTTTAGGTCACATCTACTCAGAATGCTGCCATTTTAGGAATGTTCCTACAGTGTGTTTTCTACCAGTCTTTCCAGTTGCATTTTAAATTTCTCAGGAGATACAGTTTCTAAATGTCTCTTGAGAGTTTATTCCACAGTGTAATGGATTTCACTGTGGAGAGGATAACATGTTCCTGATAAATAATCTTATATTTTATTTTTCTTCATTCCATCCATCACTCCTGCTTATACTGCTTCTAGTTTAAACTGTTCCAGGAGAATTGGTACAATTGGAACTGGATTTTGGCCATTGGGAAAAGGGATGGGGAACTTAAGGAGTCGCATGTGCCTTTTGGGAGGGGTAGGAAAAGAAATGAAAGTGAATGTATTTTATTGTATAAAACATTGTGGAGTATGTTGAGGTGGCTTTGGGGGTTGATTTCAGTATGAGTTATGTGGGGGAAGGGTTGGTTGGGTTAGTTTTTTAGGGTTTGGATGGATTGGCCCAGGCCAGGTATTTTTTAAGTTTAGGGAACTACTAGTATGGAAACTCCTGCCACTGATACAGCTCTGCAACTCATTTGGCATCTTTGCCTCCAATTTATGACTTAATATTTTCACAGGCCTAAGCCCAGAAGTTTTTCCCTCCTCATCTCCATCTCCCACATAGCTTATTTCAAGTTTCAATTAAAATCTCACCTTTTAGAAGAAGCCTTTCCAATCCATCTAAATATTAGTGCCTTCCCTCAGTGACTATCTCCAATTTATCCTTTTTGTACATAGTCACTTACAGGTTGTCTTTCTCAGACTGCGCTCCTGGAGAGCAATGCCTATCTTTCGCCTTCATACCCCCCAGCTAGGAAATAATAGGTGCTTAATAAATGCTTGTTGACTTGACTCATTTCTAACTTATAGTCAGAGTTTCTTGGGACATTGAGTAATAAAGCTGAAAGAGCAAATGAATGAATGGGGAAACAAATTCATTATGTACTTTCCAGGTATCAGGTTCTCCGGCTAATTGTTTGGAATACAGCTGGAGGAATACTGGTAAATATTTAACAAAAGCTTTCCAATGTGGGGGGTGGGGGAAGGAAAGGGAATCATGACACACTCCTAAATTTAATTTGCACTGTTGACATTTTCTCTATCACTTTCTTAAGTCTAAAAATTTGTTTTAAATAATAAAGCAAATCTGATTTGTAGTATTTGCTATTTCCAAGGTATAAATGATCACATTGAAAACTGAACAATTGGCTTTCCTGAGATAGGTAGAGCTGGATCCAACACATCCCTGATTGGAACAGACAGTTCCTGTCCTCAGGGAACTTACATTTCAAAAGGAAGAGACTTCATATATAGAAAGTTTGTGGCCAGGAAAGAGTGTTATGGTTTGATAAGTCACAGGGATGTTCCAGAAGCAAGTATAGTGTTGATTTGTTTACAGCTTGTTGGACTAGGCTCACACAGCCACTATGTGTCAGAAGCAGAAAATGAGCCCAGGTTTTCCTGGTACCAAGGCCAGGCTTCCTTCCACAGTGACATGTCATCTATTATCACGAGTTTATGAGAATAAAGGCTTTTCTTTGATGGTGAAGGAAAACAAGACCATTTTTACAAGCTCAATATAAAAATCACCATTAATGGTTGTTAGGCAATAATAACACCTTCACACAATGTAATTCCTTTGCAGGTTGAAGGCACCCAGGGCACAGCATACTCTGTTCCCACATAACCTATTGCAGTGAAATCTGGTCCAAATGAGAATCAAAAGCAGTCTGTAGGAGCACCAAGCACAGCCTTCCAGTTTATAAACTCTTCAATCAATGGACAGATCAACAAATATTTCTGAAGTTCTTACAGTGTGCCAGGCACTTTGCTAGGTATTCAGGATATACATACAAAGAAGGCAACAATTGTTGCTCTCAAGCAGAGTGCATTCATGGTCTGTGTGTGTGTGTGTGTGTGTGTGTGTGTGTGTGTGTGTGTGTGTGTGTATAGAGAAGAAATATAAAATTAAAGTAGTTAGGGAAAAAGAGGACCACTATCAGTGTGGACTAGATAGGTAGGATTTACATGCTAATTGCATGCATGTGAGTCTCCAGCCTTTTCTTTTCTTTTTTTAAAGTAACATCTGAAATCCGCTTATAGCTATTGACTGAAGTCATTCCCAGCTTCCAGATCCTTGCCTCCATAATTAATCTCATACTTACTGCTTTAAAGATCTGTGATTCCACTCATGTGAATGTTCCATCAAAAATCTCAGATTATAAGACCTAAAGCCAAAATGATGATGAGGCTATCCAAATTTGCTAAACTGGTCCTCAAAAAACCAGACCTCTAGTCCACCACTAAAAATGTTTTCTCCTAAAGGATAAAAAGCATAGCAGAATTTCATCTTTACAGTGGGGGTATGAGATAAGAATAACATACTCAAAATTATGGCGTTTCCGAGTTTTACCAAAGGAGAGGCACTTTTGTACTTCCAAGACATTTTTCAGGAAGGGAGTCTTTCTTATCACTTTCAGGGGCAGAACTTTCCATGTAAATGCAAGTCTAGCCTATGACCTTGCTTGAGAAAATAAAAGTAAAAATGTCCTCAGTCTGCTTCACTTGTTGCCTGCTGTCTTTATCAGCTCCCATGTTCTAGAGTTTGATGAATCCTAAATTCACATAATCAGTCTCATAACAAGCTTTCTGTCACTCTCCTTGTCAGTTTCTCTCTCTGCATTTCTCTCTGACTTTGTTTCTACCTCAATCTCTGTCTATCTTTCTCTCTGGCTCTTTCGCCTCCCCTCCAACCTAGAAATACTGGATTCTGACACATTCTAGCTATATGACCCCTGGACAAGTTATTTGACTTCTCAGTGGTCTAGACAACTGTCTAAGACTAGAAAGTGTAGAGGTGGTGCTGACCTAATTTTCCTCCCAGAGTAATTCCCTATGACAAGGGAATCATAGGTCCAGACTCTTTCCTATACCATAATATAACTCATACAGTTTGTGAAGCAAGTGGAGTTTTAAGAAAAGGTTAATACCCTCCAGGCCCAGAGGAAAGAGGATAGAAGGAATGATTCACCACAAACTGAACTTATTTAGATGGGAGTAGGAAGAGTTCTAACTCCAGATTCGGTCTCTACTACTCTCTGGATCAGTAGCATACAGGTTGGCCTCAGTGACTGCTATTGTCCTCATCCTCCAGCCAAAAGTTTTATGTGGGAATTTAATCCAGATCTCCTGGATTGCTATGATCAGAGCTATTTTGATCATCAGAGTTTATGGTAAATGTAACATTTGCTCATGAGTAACCCTTTTCCCAGATACCTGCATGACTTCATTCATTTATAGTAACACTATAGTAGCATAACCATAGTTACTTGTAGAGTAGCATACTCACATAGAGTAGCACAGAGTTTACGGTAAATGTTACATTTGCTCATGAGCAATCATCTTCCCAGAGATCTGTGTGACCTCATTCATTTATAGGAATAAAATCTAGTTGGTAGTAGAGGTCCAAGAAAAGTGATGAGACCTAAGTTTCCCAGCAGGTTGCAACAATTGCAGTTCTCCATAGCATCCTGCAGGTGCACTCACCTGCATCCTTCTTGTTGTTTTCCATTGCTTCCTGCACATTCCAACAGGTGCCACTGGCCACTCCTCCAGATCTCCTCAGCTTCCATACAATGATGTTGGGCATCACTTCTCCAGCTTCCCACAGCTTAAAACAATGTTCCTGGGCTTGCTTTCTGTAGCCCCCTGCCATTCATTGAGAAAGCTGGGAGAATGACCCAAAGAGAGATATATGACAATAATAAGAGTAGGAAGAGGAAAGTACAAATGAATGTTCAAGGCACTGAAATAGGTATAATGGAGAAACAAATGCACATAAGTAGAAATGTTTATAGGAAACCTAGCACTTGGTGGAAATGAGGGGGGCAGGCATATCATGATCCAAATAGACTTTGGAGAAAAGGCAAGCAGGTGTCACAATCTTAGTACAGGTGAATAGTGGTAGGAGAGAGAGCAGTCCATTTACTCCCTTTCCCCACAATTCCACTGCCTGCTACCTCCTTCACTCTGTCTCTCTGTCTTTTTCTTTTTCTGCATCTCTGTCTCTGTGTCTGTCTCCATCTGTCTTTATCTCTATCTCTATCTCTGTCTCTATCTCTGTCTCTGCTGCTCTGTTCTCATTCTCTGTCTCTCTATGCCTCTCTGTCTCTGTTTCTCTATCTCCTCTCTCTGTCTCCATCTCTCTCTTTCTCTTTCTGTCTTTGTCTGTCTCTGTGTGTGTCTCTCTCTCCCTCTTTTTCTCCCTCCTTCCACCTTTCTCCCCAGCCTCTTTCAAAGGATCACAAGGTAGAAGTTGTGGAGATAGCATTCTCTAAACTACTGTGAGAAAGAATCACTCCCCACCCCCTACAAAAAAAAAAAAAAAAACACCCAGATCTGGGTAAAAGCCCTAAGTGCTAATACATAAATACATATCCCTTCCTTTGGTGAATTTACATTCTAGCCAGAAAAATGTATACATAAAAATGTAGGCCACAATTCAAGGTAGCAGATATTAATCCTCAACATTACCGCATTTAAGATTTGTGACTTCAAGCATTCTCATGATTGTGCTAGTAACCTCATTTTCACCTTTGCACAGGTAACCCTGCACATCTGGCTGCTATGCACTGTACAGAAAAAAAATGAGAAGCATAATGCACAAGTTTTATACCTGCAAAAAGGAAGAAAGTTTTTGGAAAAGTGTTTATGAATTCACACCAAAAAGGTCTAAAGTGTGAAGATAGAATTGAACTCTGTTTATTTTTAATGTAATCAATTGGCAACCTTTAATTTAATCAAATCAAGAATTTGAAGTATCTATACTTAGCAGTTGGTAAGTCACTAGGTAAGAAAGCTTACAAGTCACTTCCAGCTCACACCCCCAAAGGCCACAAGCACTGTTGCCTCCTAAGCAAATTGGGTGACTGCAATTGGTTCCTGTAAAGATGGGGAGAGAAAGGAAGTGACATGGGAAAAGGGGGATAAAAGGCCAAGTTCAAGGATTGATTCATTCATTCTGTGCTGGTGAGCCAGGCTGAAGGGAGATTCTTGGAGGCTGTCACTTTGTCCTAGACTCATCCTTGACTGGAGCTTTCTATGCTGGAGAGACTAGTTGGGGGAGTGACTCAGCCTGAGTGGACTTATGGATGGAGATGCCACCAGGACTTCCGTGTGGAGAGCAGGACTTGAGGGAGCCTTTGCAGGGGCTAAGCCAGACTTTACTAGATCAGCACTTAGGCTGGTAGGCTAGACAAGGTTCTATCTCCTTCCCACATTTCCCCCTTTCAATATTTCTACCTTGTAAATAAAAGCTGCTAACAGAAATTTCTGACTTAAGGGCTAATGTTTTGTTTTATTTATTTTATTTTTGAAATTTTGATTTAATTAGTTAATTTAGAATATTTTTCCTTGGTTACAAGTCATGTACTTTCCCTCCCCTCCCCCCAACCACTCCAGTAGCCAAAGTGCAATTCCACTGGGTTTTACATGTGTCCTGGATCAAAATCTATTTCCATATTGTTGATGTTTGCACTAGGCTAATCATTTAGAGTCTACATCCCCAATCATATCCTCATCAATCCATGTGATCAAGCAGTTATTTTTCTTCAGTGTTTCTGTTCCTGCAGTTTTTCCCCTGAATATGGATAGCTGTCTTTCTCATAAATCCCTCCAAATTGTTCTGGATCATTGTATTGCTACTAATACAGAAGTCTATTACATTGGATTGTACCCCAGTGTATCAGTCTCTGTGTACAATGTTCTCCTGGTTCTGCTCCTGTCACTCTGTATCAATTTCTGGAGGTCATTCCAGTTCACATGGAGTTCCTCCAATTCATTATTCCTTTGAGAACAATAGTATTTCATCACCAATATATACCACAATTTGTTCAGTCATTCCCCAATTGAAGGGCATCCCCTCATTTTCCAGTTTTTTGCCACCACAAAGAGCACAGCTATGAATATTCTTGTACAAGTCTTTTTCTTTTTATCTCTTTGGGGTATAAACCCAGCAGTGCTATGGCTAGGTCAAAGGGCAGACAGACTTTTAGCATCCTTTGGGCATAGTTCCAAATTGCCCTCCAGAATGGTTGGATCAATTCACAATTCCACCAGGAATGCATTAATGTCCCAATTTTCTCACATCCACTACAGCACTCATTACTTTCCTTTGCTGTCATGTTAGCCAATCTTCTGGGTGTGAGGTGGTACCTCAGAGTTGTTTTGATTTGCATTTCTCTGATTATAAGAGATTTAGAACACTTTTTCATATGCTTATTAATAGTTTTTATTTATCTGAAAATTGCCTATTCATGTCCCTTGTTCACCAATCAATTAGGGAATTAGGCTTGATTTTTTGTACAATTTATTTTGCTCTTTATAAATTTGAGTAATTAGGCTTTTGTCAGAGGTTTTTGTTATGAAGGGTTTTTCCCCCAATTTGTTGCTTTCCTTCTTATTTTGGTTGCATTGATTTTGTTTGTACAAAATCTTTTTAATTTGATGTAATCAAAATTATTTGTTTTACATTTTGTAATTTTTTTCTAACTCTTGCTTGGTCTTAAAATCTTTCCTTTCCCAAAGATCTGACATGTATACTATTCTGTGTTCACCTAATTTACTTATAGTTTCCTTCTTTATATTCAAGTCATTTACCCATTTTAAATTTATCTTGGTGTAGGGTATGAGATATTGATCTAAACCTAATCTCTCCCATACTGTCTTCCAATTTTCCCAGCAGTTTTTATCAAATAGTGGGTTTTGGTTCCAAAAACTGGGACCTTTGGGCTTATCATAGACTGTCTTGCTGAGGTCACTTACCTCAAGTCTATTCCACTGATTCTCCCTTCTGTCTTTTAGCCAGTATCATATTGTTTTGATGACCACTGCTTTATAGTGTAATTTGAGATCTGGTACTGCTTGGTCATCTTTCTTCACATTTATTTTCATTATTTCCCTGGATAGCCTTGATCTTTTGTTCTTCCAAAAGAATATTTTTATGGTCTTTTCTAATTCAGTAAAGAAGTTTCTTGGTAGTTTGATGTGTATGGCACTAAATGAGTAAGTAAGTTTGGGTAGGATTGTCATTTTTATTATGTTAGCTCATCCGACCCATGAGCAATTGTTTTTCCAAGGGGTTAATATTTTATAAACAGTAACCAAAATCTCACTTTTATAACTCTCATATTGAGTCAAGTCTAATTTTAATTCTTACAAAAGTAACCTCTTAAGAAGGGGATGAGGGAATTTAAAAAATGGAAGAGGAACTAATGTTTTGGGTAAATGAGATGATTGTCACCTCACCCTCTTATAAAGGCTGCATAGTCAGCCTCTCCCAATCTTCTGACATGACAGCCCTCTCCCTTCCCAGTCCATCCCAGATTACCTCTTACTCTTCTCTGCATTTTATAGGTTATTTCATAGTTACCATGTTAGGAAAGGTTTATAATATTTGAACTAATGTTTTATTTTTTAAAACTATATGCAGAAAATTGAATTTTAGCAATCTCTAGTCAAAGATTACAGATTTTGGTAGTTTAGGAACCTAAGACTTTATTTCTCCTAGGTTCAATATATCACTGTTGACATTTTTTACTTTCCTTTATTTTCTATGAACATTATCCCATGAAAGTTGAAGATGGACAGTAATAAAACAATCTAGCCAATATAGAGAGTTTGTATTGACAGATGATGAGACAAAAGCATGTGGAATATCTCTCTCTGGAGAATTGGGCAATTTGGAGAATATTCATGCCCAACCTACCTTCTAGGGCCATGTTGGCACACCTGTGGCACATGTGCCAGAGGAGGTTGCTCCCTTCCTCCTCTCCATGCTCAGATGGGGACATTTTTCACATCATCTGCCCTTCTGCCCAGCAGCTCAAAGGAAGTGTTTCTTCTCTCTGATGTCTGGGGCAAAGCAGGGGGACTCACGTGTGACATGAGGGTTGTAGTTTGGGTATTTGGTCTCTAAAAAGTTTGCCATCACTCTTCTAGGGAAAATAAATGGCCATTGGTTGTGGTGGTGAATATCTATAGTCCCTGCTACTGAAGAAGTTGAAGTTGGTGTATTGCTTGTATTTGCTTGGGAGTTCTGAGCTATGGAAGGCTAAGTAGGCTCATGGTCCATAATAAGTCTGGGACCAATATAGTGAGTGCCCAGGATGGGGAGTGCACTAGATGATCCAAGAAGGGGAAAACCAACCCAAGTCAGAAATAGAGCTGTTTGATGCTTTTGAGCTGATCAGAGTGGGATTTGGACCATGATTTGTCATTATTCTTCCAGCCTGGGCAAGATAGTGTTTCCCAATATTTTTTTTAATGCGGAAGGGGAAGAATAAATAGTCTGGGCATCATAGTCCTTTCAGGAAGCAGAAGGAAGAAAAAGTTACTAGCTCCCACAAGCAGGTCATTCTGTTTCCATCCTCATTTCTATATTCCAACTCATTCATTTGGAAAATTATGGCTTCTTGTCTTTCTCCTGCCAATCTCATGGCCTTTGGAGTCCTGGCCACACTTGTCTTCAAAGTCTTTTTAGGGCAGAGAATGGTTAATATATTTAGATATATTAATGCAAAGAATTGATATGTTGTAATATTATTGACTATTAGCAACTGTGACAGAATCTTTCTATTTCCTTAGCCTTTAATAACATAGTTTGTACTCCATTAATTTTCTTCTCTTATTATGTTACTTTGAAGGTATTTTTATGTTTTTCATGTTTAGACTGTTCCTCAGAAATAATTTCCAGATTCTCCTCTGCTCCCCTGTTTCTCTCCCACTCTGCATTATCTTTATCTGCTCTCTTCAATCTAAGAAAGTGTAAACTCTTGAAAACTTGAGACTAGTCTCCTATCTCTTTTGAATCCTCCCACAGGAACTAGCACACTACACTGGTTTTATAAGCTATGAGCATTCAACAAATTCAAAACAATGTTGTCTACTGATAGATTCTAAAAAAATCCCACCAAAGTTTTCAACCCTTAAGCTTCTTCACTTAAGCATTTAAAAATAACTAAAAGGGAGAAATAGAGCTAATCTCTTTGTGAGATTAAAAAATGGTGGAGAAATCTGCTTCTAGCCATAATAGGTATGTTGTCAAGTGCATGTTTTCTTGATTGCTTTGCTTTGCCATCATTTTAGCCATTAATAACCTATGCTAAATCTACACAACACCATAATATGGGCTATATAGTTCCTTTTGGCTTAAACCCATAGGATTGAGAGCTAAAAAGAATTTTTGAGTTTAATCTAACTCTCTAATTTAATAGATGAAGAAAAATAAGGCCTACAGAAATTAAATGCCTTATTCAAATCACATAGAAAATGAGCATATAAGTGAGAATTTGAACCTCTTATTAAAAAATTTGATGCTTTCCCATGTATAGAATTCTGTTTACTCAAAGCATATCCATCCAAACACGTATCTGCCAAAGTAACTGACTTATCCCTAGTAGTGAGAAATATCTGTTGTACTTCTACTTCTTCCATATTTGAGGTTTGATATTTGAACTAGGTTTTTAAATGTTTCATTATTGGAGTCATAGTTATTAAGAATTTCACTTTTTTTCTCTTCAGGCTTCTATATTTACCCAATTATGTGCAATGGATATTGAAATAAAACAGAAATTATCTTTTAAAAAACTATAAAACAAAATAAATTACCCTATAAGGAAAGATAGAAGTACATTACTTTAAGTTTAGTAATGTTTTAAAATTCATTTCATGGACATTGCGTTCACAAATCAAACAGATATAATCCCCTCTGAAAAGGAGTTTAAGGTCAAAGAAGAGATCAGAATAATAATATGACAATTATTACCAACCCTGACCACAACCCATTGAACTTAAGATGCCAGCTTCAGTGAGGAAAATGAGAAAAATCCCGAATCATAGGATATTTAATGATATCACAGAGGCCGGCTAGATAAATGGTCATCTAAATAGCAGTGTCTCATCCAACTTCCCTAGAAAGTGATTATTTAGTAATACCAGATCTTAAGCTGTATATAGCAGTGGTCACCAAAACAATATGGTACTGGCTAAGAGACAGAAAGGAGGATCAGTGGAACAGACTTAGGGTAAATATCCTTAGCAAGATAGTGTACAATAAACCCAAAGATGTCCGCTTTTAGGACAAGAACCCACTGTTTGACAAAAACTGGTAGGAAAACTGGAAAATAGTATGGGAGAGATGAGGTCTAGATCAGCATCTCACACCCTATACTAAGATAAATTCAAAATAGGTAAATGACTTAAATATAAAGAAGGAAACTATTAATAAATTAGGTGAACATAGAATACCTGTCAGATCTATGAGAAAGAAAAGAATTTAAGACTAAGCTAGAAATAGAGAATGTCACAAAATGTAAAATGAATAATTTTGATTACATTAAATTAAAAAGGTTTTGTACAAACAAAACCAATGCATCCAAAATTATACGGGAAAACAACAAATTGGGAAAAAATCTTTATAACAAAAACCTCTGACAAAGGTCTAATTTCTCAATATATTCTCAAATATATAAGGAACTAAATCAATTATACAAAAATTAAGCCATTCCCCAATTGATAAATGGGCAATGGACATGAACAGGGAGTTTTCCAAAATGAAAACTATCAATAAACACATGAAAAAGTGCTCTAAATCTCTTATAAACTGGAGAAAAGCAAATCAAAACAACTCTGAGGTACTATCTCACACCCAGCAGACTGACTAATATGACAGCAAAGGAAAGTAATAAATGTTGAAGAGGATGTGGCAAAATTGGGACACTGATACCCTGCTGGTAGAATTATGAATTGATCCAAACATTCTGGATGGCAATTTGGAATTATGCCCAAAGGGCTTTAAATGACTACCTGCCCTTTGGTTCACTGCTGGGTTTGTACCCCAAAGATATAATAGGGAAAATATGTGTACAAAAATATTTATAGCCACACTCTTTTGGTGGCAAAAAATGAAAAATGAGGGGATGCCCTTCAATTGGGGAATGGTGAACAAATTGTGGTATATGTCGGTGAGGGAATACTATTGTGCTCAAAGAAATAATGAACTGGAGGGATTCCACGTGAACTGGAATGCTCCAGGAATTCATGTGGAGCAAAAAGAGAAGAACCAAGAAAACACTTTACACAGAGACTGATACACTGTGGCACAATCAAACATAATGGACTTCCCTACTAGCAGCAGTACAATGATCCAGGACAATCCTGAGGGACTTAAAGAGAAAGAACACTATCCACATCCAGAGAAAGAACTGTGAGAGTAGAAACACAGAAGAAAAACATTTCCTTGATCACGTAGTTCTATGGGGATATTATTGGGGAATGTAGACTGTAAATGTTCACTCTATTGCAAATATCAATAATATAGAAGTAGGTCTTGATCAGTGATACATGTAAAACCCTGTTGAATTGCTCATTGGCTACAGGAGGGGGTAAGGAAGAGGGGAGGGAACGAGTCCGAATCACATAACCATGGAAAATTATTCTAAATTAATTAATTAATTTAATAAATTTTTTAATATGATTATTTAATTCTAGCCTCTCTTCCAAGAATTCCAATAAGCATGAACTGCTGATTTCTGGACAGCCCAATTGTTAAGAAGCTTTTCCTCATATCAAACTTATACCTCTCTCTACAACCATTGCTACTAGTTCTGCCACTATGGCCAAGTTAAACAACTCTGATCTCTCTTCCACACAACAGCCTTCAAATACTGAAAGATAGCCATCAAATATATGGTCAGATATTTATTTATTCTATGGCTTCAAATACCATTCCTCCCTATTTCTTTGTTCAACACATTTCTCTTTGGGTATTACATTCGATTTTCCCGAATTAGAATGTAAGCTTTTTGAGGGTGGGGACTACATTGCTTGCAATTGTATCCCAGAACTTAAAACAATTCCTGGCATGCTTCATAAATGCATTTTTTATTCATTCCTACAGTATCTCTCCTCTGTCTTCTCAGTTGCAAACTAAATATCTCAGTTCCTTCAACCAAAGATTGTATAGCATGGTACCTAATCATTTTGGATACTCTCTACTTGACAATTCCCAACTTATCTTTGTCTTTCCTGAGATATAATACCCAGAATGCAATATCCCAGATGTGGCAGAGTACAGTAAAAATATTTGCCTCTCATTGTTCAGTCAGATCCAATACTTTGTGATTGATTCCATAGACCATAGCTATCCATGGGGTTTTCTTGGCAAGGTTACTGAACAGTTTGCCATGTCCTTCTCCAGTGGATCCTTTTGTCAGGCAATCAGAGATTAAATGACTTGCCCAAGATCATACAGCAAGGAAGTGTCTGAGGCTGGATTTAAACTTAAGTCTTACTGACCCCAGACCCAGTGCTTTTAGCCACTAAGCCATATATGCCTCATTATTTCCTTCATGTAGTCCAAGGCTTGAGCTTTTATTTTTGGCTTCTATGTAACACAATTATCTCATATTGAACTTTGACAAGCCAAAGCACCCAGATCTTTCTCATAAGAACTCTTGTCTAACTAACCATGTCTTGCCAATCCTATATTTGGGTAATATTTTTTAAGTTCAAGTGTAAGAAGTTACATTTATCTTTTTCAATTTCATTCTATTAATTTAGACCTAGCATCCTACCCTATTGAGAAATTTTGGTAGCTGAACATTGCCATCCAATTTTTAGATAACCATACAAGGTAACCCTCTGAAATTTTGAGAATCATTCCATCTATGCCTCTATTGATAAAAATTGTGTATATCACAGAGCTAAGGATAGTTTCCTGGGGCTAAAGACATCCCAACAAATGACTTTGATACAACATGAACTTATTGGGTATGGTCATTCAACCAGTTCCAAATCTATCTATTTGTACTATAATCTGGCAACCTGGGAGGGTCAAATCTGGCTCGCCACCTGTTTTTGTATGACCCACAGCTAAAAATGTTTTGTTTGGGGGGGGGTTGCATTTTTAAATAAAGCATTTTATTTTTAAAATACAATAAAATATGTATTTTTTAAATATAAAAACAGGGGAAACTAGGTAGCATAGTGGATAGAATCCCAGACTTGGAGTCAGGAGGCCCTGTGTTCAAATCTGACCTCAAACACTTTCTAGTTGTGTGACCCGGGGCAAGTCACTTGACTCCCACTGCCTAGTCCTTACTACTCCTCTGCCTTAGAGTTGACACAGTATCAATTCTAAGACAGAAGATAAGGGTTTTTTTTTTATTATATTAAGACAGAAGATAAGGGTTTTTAAAATATAAAACTATAAATCATTCTTATCTCAGGCCAAACAAAAACATGAAGGGGACCAGATATGGCCCATTAGTTTGCCAACCCCTGAGCTAGTCCATATCTTTTCTTCCTGTCCACAAAGATAGCATGAGACTTTTTTGGTAAAATGCTGCCCAGAAAGCTAAGTATATTGTGTGTACAACATTCTTCTTATCTAAAAGTTTAGCTATTCTGTAAAAATATAAAAGGCAATTAAATTGGTTTGGCATACTCTGTTATTGGTGAAGCCATTCTGGCTTTTTTGTGATCCCTGCTTCACTTTATAAGAGCTCAGAAACCACCTACTTAATAATGTGTTTTAGGATTTTTCTACTAATAAGTCAAGTTAAAATCTATAGCTTGTGGACTCTTTTTTTTCTTTACAAATAGGGACATTTGGTTTTCTCTTTTCTTTCAGCATCTCTCCTACTCTCTAAAATATTTTCCAAAATCACCATCAGCAGCTAAAAATCACAATATTATTTCAGTATTCTAGGACATAGCTCCCTTCCCATTGATGTGTACTCATTAAGGGTTCTTGGGTGCTATCTGGCCATCTTTTCATTTAACTTCTCTTTCTACTCTCTTCTAATCAGATCTGTGCTATCCTTGTTATCTCCAAATAGAGATGCCTCTATCGGGATGAGAAAAAAGAAATACAATATGTTTCAAGTACTTCAATCTTCTCAACTATCTATCTACCTAAGCAGCAATTCTATCCCTTCTTTGTTCCTTTTCTTGACTTGAAAAAATGTTTCATTGTTCTTAGCATTCATTCACTGCCAGACAGAGCTAGTTTTTAACTTTACCATTCCTGACACAATTCTTACAAGACTATGTTGTTCTTATATCTTAAACATCAACCCTACTACCATGTACTCTTCAATCCAACGACCTCCTTTTTTCCTGCCAATTCAATGGAGAATTAATAATCTGAGGTTACAAAGTTGTTTTTCTTTTAAACAAAGTTCCTAAATAAAGGCTAAAATTTATTTTTACATAAAATTGGAAAAAATAAAAAATTTTTAAATAGAAACATAATTATCGACCTTAAAGAATTTACATTTGACTGATAGAGGACTATTGAATATACAGACACCCATAATCCATGGTAGAATATGACAGGGACAAAAAAAAAGAGATCCAGACAGTGTTCTAGGAAATTGTTAGGAAGGAAAAAAACACTTTCATGGAGTGGAAAGTGGGGGAGAGAAAAGTCTTTGCAAAGAAAATGGTGTCTGAGCTGAGCCTTAAAGGAAGATTTTTGAAAAGTGGAAATGAGGAGGAAGTGTATACCTAACATGGAGGTAGTCTAGTTTAGTATAGTTTGAATGGAATATAGAGAGTGTGAAGACCCTATGACCTCCTTGATGTTCCTCTAACAAGATAGTCCATCTCCTGATTCCAGGCATTTTCACTAGCCACTCCCCATCCCCACTTCTTTCAAGTCCCAACTAAAAACTCATCTTCCAAAAGAAGACTTTCCTTATCCCCCTAAAATCCTGTGAGTTCTTTCTGATGATTATTTCCAACTTACTCTCCATATAGCATGTTTATACATAGTTGTTTGCATGTTGTTACCCCCATTAGACTGTGAACTCCTCCAGGGCAGGAACTATATTTTGCCTTTATTTGTTTGTTTTTTAACCCTTACCTTATGTCTTAGAAATGATATTAAGAATCACTTCAAAGGCAGAAGAGCAATAAGAGCCAAGCAATTGGGGTTGTTACTTAGCTAGGAAGTGTCTGAGTCCAAACTTCAACCCACTTGTCTCCAAGGCCACCTAATTGTCCCCTTACCTTTCTTTGAAACCCAGGTGCTTAGCACAGGAAATGGCACATAATAGGAGCTTAATAAATATTAATTAGTCCTCAAATGTACAGATTTATCTTCAGTTACTTCATTCTCAGTTACCCTAGCTTTAATCTTCTATGTACAACTTTTTTTAACCAATCACATATAATAGCAATTTTCCATGTAATTTTCCACACTTCTTCCCTCCCCCACTCCCAGAACTAGTAAGCAATTCAATCTGTTATACATGTAATATCATGCAAACCATATTTCTATATTGTTTGTTTTTGTAAGTGAATAAATTCATATAACCAAAACCCCAAAACATATACCCAAAGAAAACAAGTCAAAAAGTGTACATACTTTTTTAAATTTATTTTTTAGGGTTTTTAATTTTTAAATAATTGTTTGTTACATTATATCTCCTTCCCTCACTCCACTCCCCACGCTAGAGAAAGCATCATTTGACCAATGCATGAAGAGATTTTACCTCCCTCTCCTGAGGTCCAGCGAGGGATCTTGCCCTGCTTGCATCCCAATGTCCCTGTGTCCCTACCTCCTTGTGTCCCTGTGCAGATTATGTGACTCTAAATTTGAAGCGGACATGGCTCTTAATCTGAACTGGATGTAAAAGAGGGGATAAAAGGGGTGAGCAGGGAAGTGCTCCCTCTCTCTGTCTCTAGTCTCTAGTTTCTCTAAAAAGCAAAATTGGAGGGAGAGCAAAATTAAACTTTCAAATCATAACTGTCCTTTCTCCAAATCTTTCATAATCTGCTTTCCTCAAACCTAAGGTATATAGCATACTACCCCTTGGTTTCTTTTCAATATATCCCTTTGGAATCTTACATAAGGGGGGGATTATTTTATTAAAAAAAGGTTGGACTGGATTATTTAAGAATAGGGTCACCAGGAATTTAATTTATTCCAAAGAGATTTATTTACAATTTATTTACAAGATATAGAAAGAGTGAAGTAAGAGAATCAGAGAGAGGATAGGGTAAGATATCTAGCCTAACCATTAAGTAGTTTACTCCTGGCCCCTGGCTCAACCCAGACAGGGAGAGTTAATCCTTAGCCAGAAAGGCTTTGGCAAAACTGAGGACCTGGGGATGTCTCTCTCAAGAGGTAGGTCTCTCCTGAGGCTAGTCTCTTCAGAAAATCCAGGAAAAGAGTCAGCTTTTTCACTCACCATGTTTCAGTCCATAGGAAGAGATTCAAGGTCAGTCTCACCAGCAATAGGGTCTAAGGTCCAGTCAGCAGATTCTTCACCAGCCTCCAACTCGAACTCAAAACTCCAGAAAAAGCTGAAGTCCAAGTTGAACTTCCTGAAGATCTCAGGCAATTCTCCCACAAATCTTAGATGATTTTCTCTCACAGGAAGTTGTAACTCCCTTTTAAAGACACTTTCTTTTGTGTCACTTCCTATGCCTTCCTCCAATTGTTGAAGCCTTGCTTTAGGACTGCCCAAGGGCAGTCAGTTTGATTCTGATTTGTCACCCACTATTGCACATATGGGTCACAGACCTGCCCACTTAATGATTAAGTGGGATATTTACACTTTTGGTGATTAAATCTAAAAATGGGCAGATCTCCCTATTCAACTGTAAGTAGCCTGTTTACACTTTTGGTGATTAAATCTAAAAATGGGCAGGTGAGTTAATTTAATTTTCACAATCAGGGGAGAGTTAAATTTAATCTTCACACTTACAAACTTTTCTTTCAAGCCAGTGATGGGGCTGGTGGCCTAAACAGGGAAAGCAACTCTGTTTCTCAATGTAGCAGTTCCTCACTCCTTTCCAAAATGCCTTTCATATCTTGGAGCATTTCCAAGGGCCCCTTGTCCAAATTCTCCTCTACTTCTAATATCATTCATTCTAGATTTTAGATTTGTTGTGATGATTTGACTTTGCCCTGCTCCAGTTTTGCCAGACTGTCTCTGATTTGCTGGTCCAGTCTCTGTTGGTGTAGATATTTTTCATCCCATAAGAACTGTTACATTTTAAATTTTTTTAATTTAAAGTTAAATTTTCTCATATTCAGAAGTAACTGACTATTTCAAAAGATATATATCCTCCTTTGATTGTGCATCTCTACTTCTCACTTCAATTGTACAGAAATAATTTAACTCCTTTGTTTATTCTCAATCAGTATTATTCAATCCAATATGATTCTCACTGGAGATGTGATCCATTTTTTTCTACCTATCCTTTAATATTTACTTGAGATAGTTTTATCATTTTTTAAAAAACGTTACCATCTTTCTTAGAATCAATACTGTGTTTTGGTTTCAAAGCCGAAGAACAATGGGGGTTAAGTGATTTGCTCAGGCTCACATAGGTAGGAAGTATCTGAGTTCAGATTTGAATGAAGACCTCCCATCTCCAGTACTGGTTCTCAATCCACTGAATGCCCTAGCAATGCCCAAGGTAGTTTGATCTTATATCTGGATCAATACATATTGCTTTAATAGCTAAATTTAAAAGATTCTTATAGCAGATTTTTTTTAGGCAACAGATTAGGCATATTTTTAGGAACTCTACAAATGAGTTGTCTCTAAGAGTACTATCCCTTCTACTCTAGCATCCATTTTTCCAATGTTGGTCAGAATCAGATACCAAAACAGGGACACCCTCCCCTTATTGTTTCCTTGGCATTTTGACTATTGAAGTTATCATTAAGGAAAGACATAAATTCATCAGTTGTTTAGGCAAAGAGTTTCAGAAATTTAAGGTGTAGTTTAAGTCACCCATCACTGTTTCATGGTTTCATGTCGGATATGTGACATTTCCCAGATTCCTCATCTAATTCTTCCTTTAATCCAAGTGTTCTGAGCATGTTCCCTGTAAGTTATCATTTGTCTTTCTTGCTCTACTTGATCCTTACTCAAATGTTGTCCTCTAGGTTTTCTTCTACCTTTGTCCTAGATCTCTTCACATGAGAATATCTTTTTTTTATTTAAACTTTTTTATTATATACCCAATGAATATCAATAAACATGAACATTTCAATATACAAAAAAGAACCGAAAAGAGAATTGAATGTGAAACTAAATGTCTGTTACATAGTTTGGTTTTGAGAATATATTCTTAATTTACAATGTTACTCAAGTCTCCTTTTATCTATTCTGTCCCTTTGGAATGGACTTCACAAACTCTATAAACTCTATTACTTCTGAAAACAAATAGAAATCCTTTGATTGGGCCTTTCAACCTAGCTTTTTCCTACCATTTTACTTACTCCTTTCTCTCCATTGCATACAACCATCCATTCAAATTGTTCCTCTTTGTTGTTCTTTTTGCATGATTCTCCATCTCCTACCTTCATGCCTTTACATTAGCATTCCCAAGTATGGAATACATTTCCCCTAAACTCCCATCTCATAGGAACCTTACTTTCCATCAAGGCTTGAAACTCATTTAAGATCCCCCATGTTCTTAATGTCTTCCCAACCCTAACTCTCTTGTTATCAGCCTTCAATTCAGTTTGTGTACATATACATATATATAGTCCTTCTCAAGGAAGATTTTGGTTCTTCCCAGGATGATTAGCAAGAGACTGAAGAGACTGGGTCCAGAGCCAGGTCATCCCACAATCCTAAGACAACAGGCTAAAATTCTATTCATCTGTTACATTAAATATTGTTAGTCTAGGGAAAGTACTTGCTATTTCCTGAATGTTATTTCACACTACACTTAATCTTAGCCAAATGAACAAGAATTATTATGAGTATTATTTAATAATGAGGAAAAGTGGGCCCTAAACTTTATATCCAAGGTTTGACTCCCTTCCCACTAGATGTCAGTTCCATAATGAACACCTAGCAAATAAGAAAGAACCCATTTTTCCAAGTTGATAAGAAAACAGAATTCAAATATAGTATACATACAAGAATATATTGCAGACAACAAAAATTGAAGGAGCCCTCTGTTTGAGAATGAGATATTTCAATTTAACTAAAAGAGAGAATCCCAGGTCTCACCAAGAGAGGGACATCCCCTGAAGTATCTAGTGTTGTGAACTGGGAAAAAGGGCATGATCAAAGTTCTACATGTTGACTTCTTCACAAAATGTTTCTGCCTTCATGGCCCTGAAACAAGATTGGAATTTCTCGCCCATTTTCTCTCTCAAAGCTATAAGCCAGAAGAACCCCAAGAAACTGAAGAGACAACCAGATCTATTTTCTTTTGTAGTCTGGAGGAGAACCTCACACAGGTGTGAGACATTGATCTCCAATAATGAGGAAAGAATCTTCATACCAATGGGCTTTGAGGTCCATGAGATATGGATATAGAGATAGAGATAGAGATAGAGATAGAGATAGAGATAGAGATAGAGATAGAGATAGAGATAGAGATAGAGATAGAGATAGAGATAGATAGAGATAGATAGATATAGATATAGATAAATAATGTCTCCATCCTTTTCTCCATTCACCAGAGTAGCTCCTGAAGGGTAGGAAATATTTTAAGTAAGTATTTTCATCCTTAGTAACACAACATAGTACCTGGAACAGAGTAAAGAAGGATTTAACAAATATTGGTTGATTAATTGAATAAGATATTCCCTTCTAAAGTTTTATTCTACTCACAGGTTCCATCCTACCATGTCTCGATGATAACTATAAAGTCAAATTTGTTTTCCTATATTAGGATTTTTAGGTCAGCCAGTTTATTACTCATATTTTGTGTATTTCTATATGGGCATATGAAACTATGTTCACTATGAACACTATATTCCTTCCTGGATACTATCCCTCAAGAGCTATCATTTTTTCTATTCTCTCTAAGTTGTATCTGCTACTCTTCATTTTACCAGCCTAATTAAATCAATGTAGACAGTTTTCTCTCCTCCTCATGCATCCCATCTCTTCTCAATTTTAAATCCTTTTGATTAGATTCACAAGACTCCAGGAAAATACATTTGCCAAGAAACACATTCTTTGCCCTTATTAGGTGCATTCCATCCCTGGCCTAGAGGCCATCATTCCTATATTTTGATCCATGGTCCAAAAATCTCACATCTCATTCTTAGATACCAACATCTTAGTGAGCCACATGTCTTATCTGATCTTCCTATTTCACTTAGCAAGAGTGAAGAAAATAATTCATTTGCCATCATTGTCTCCAGTCTTTACAAAGATTTCAGAGTCTAGCAATACTTTCTGAGTTCATCCTGTAGCAATCATTTCTCTGCATTTTAATCACTTATAAGTGTCTACTAGTCACGAGGTTTTTCCATTCTTGAGAATAGTCTTCTTTTGAAAAGAGAACATTAGCATTCCTGTCACAGTTTTTGAGAGTTTCTGCATCACAACCCAGATGCATGCTCAGGATGATGAGAGACCTATATGTCTTTCAGGATAACCAGTAGCTACCTTGCTCTCCAATGACCTCTACTCGTTAATTCCTCCATCATTACTGAAGGCTTCTTAACTGAAGCCATCTGAAGCTATCTATAAAACTATAGGCATCATTCCTTGAAGCACAAGGAACTGATTTTTCCAGAGTCTATTGTCTCCTTCTACCGGAATTGACTCCTAGCAATTTCAAAGGTCTTAATATTCAACCACCCTTCTCTTCCATCTTTATGATATATTCTTCCAACTTCTTCCTGATGAGAATTCTCTTCTGACACTTTATACCATTTTTCTTTTGTCATTTTCTCTTTTAATCATTTCTTTCCCTTTCAAAGACAACTTCACTTTCCCTCATAACCTAAAAAGCAAAAATGCATTCTTTGCAATACTTTCATTTCCTGTACTCTTACAGAGTTCAGTCTTCACTTTGTTCATATTTAGGGCAGACTTGTATCAGCTTAGTCCAGTGGTGTGGGTTTAGGGTTGGAACAAAATGAAATATTTATGAATTATATAACATAAGGATTTTAGCTTTATAATAGTAACAGAGAATGTTCATTAAGGATAGAGAAGGATATTCATCAAGCATATAAAATTTGTTCAGATACACCATTCTGCACTTTCCATGGTAGCTCACTCACCTGGTCCCAAACTGGTGTCAAATCTGAGGAAGTCTTGACTCCTCAAGGACTGACTTACTTATTGTACTTTAATACAGGGTCACTGGTTCAAACCTTAATTCCCCAGAAAAATCCAGTGTCAAGGATCGTTTCTTTGTCTTATATGGGGAAAATTATCCTAGGCTCTACAGTAGGAACCTTAAAAAATGTTTCTCCTGCAATGAGGTGCTACATGATGCTGTCAGAAGCACAAGTATAACACCAACCAATGTATATCACCGCAAAATCCTCCTTTCCCTCCACACCAGCTTGAATGAAGATCTAGAATAATCTATCCTCTTTTGGGTAGCTTTCTTGTGGCTAACTGCTATAGAAAATTACATAATTTTCATGAATTACATTAAATTCATGGCTACTAGTCAATGACCAGTTGAATTTCTCTTTATAGCTAAATAGGTTTTCTGGCTTTACTTGGACATGGGGAAGGAGTGGGATGAGGCATTCTTACCACATAGGAAATCAGACATAAACATACAAGGCAAAAGAACATGAGAAAAGAAGGGAGTATCTATTAAATGCCTACACTGTGCTAGGTGCTGTGGTAAGTATTTTATAAACATTATCTTTTTATTTTTATAATGTTTATAAACATTATCTCATTTGCTCTCACAACAACCCTGTGAGGTACATTCTATTTTAAACATATATAAAATAAAAATTATGCAAATATACATATATATTTCTAAAATTCCCATTTTACAGTTAAGAAAACTAAGGGAGAGGTTAAGTGCCTTGCCCAGTGTCACACAGCATTAAGTATATAAGATCAGACTCAAACTCAGATCTTCCTGATTTCCTGACTCTGGGCACAGGGTCTACTGCATCACCTACCTGCCAAAAATGTACAAAACTGACAGGCTCCATTAGATAAAATGGGTTCTATCACCCTCCTTTCACCTTATCTCTGCTCTTCAAATTATTTTCTCCACCAAGAGATGCAGAGAGGAGAAAATAGAAAAGAAATAGAATGAGAAAATTGTCCCCAGGGCTTTTTTACCTTCTCAGATGTGAGAGAATAGATTTAAAGTGTCTAAAAGAAGATAAGGTTAGCTTGCTAGAACAATGGATAGAGTACCAGGCCTGGAGTCAGGAAGACCTGATTTCAAAATCAAACTTCATATACTTACTAGCTGTGTGATGCTGGGCAAATCACTTTTAACCCTGTTTACCTCAGTTTCTTCACCTATAAAATGAGCTGGAGAAGGAAATGGCAAACCACTCCATATCTTTGCCCTAGAAAAATAAATGAAGAAAATAAATAAACACAAAAAAAAAGAGTCAGAGGTTGCTTTATACTATAGTTTGAAATCTGGTACCTTCTACTTTAACATTTTTTCATTATTTCCTTTGATATTCTTGACCTTTTTTAAACGAAGTGTTATTATTTTTTCTAGCATATGATTGTCATTTTAATTATATTGGCTCTGCCCATCTATAAAGAATGAATATTTCTCCAGTTATTTAAATCTGTCCTTTTTGTGTAAAACTGTTTTATAATTGTGTTTATATTTTTTATTTGTTTTGAAAGATTTTCATTCTCCCAGATATTTTAATCTATTTATGGTTAATTTAAATGAATTTTATCTTACTATGCCCTTTTTGCAGAATGTTTATGTAAGTTTGTTTTATATCCTACTACTTTGCTAAAATTGTAGATAATTTGGATTAATTTTCCTGTTTAATCTTTAGGATTTTACATATATATTATCATGTTATCTATGAAAGAGATAGTTTTATTACCTCTTTGCCCATTCTGATACCCTCTATTTCTTATTCTTCTCACTGTTATTGCTAGCATTTCTAATACACTATTCATTATTATTGGTGATAATGGGCATCCTTGTTTTACTCCTGACCTATTTTTGGGGGGTACCTAATTATTGTGCTTAATAAATAGATGACAAAAAAGTAACATTACAGTGAAGCATGATTGAGAATCAAAGCAGCACAATCCAAAAGCAGATTCAGGGAGATCTACAGTTTAATCCTGCCTATCACATATACTATCATGGATAATCCATTTTACTCTCAGTGGCCCAGGTAATTCTATAAGATTAAACATTACCAAGGGACCAACTACATCAGGTAAGGAAATTTCTATGCCAGAAATTCCATAATATGCTGAAATCACAGATTTAGTCTCCATCCAAAACACATACACACAGCAAACATTTATACATATTAGGATAATGCTATTTTGATGTCTATATAATTATGACGGACAGAAACTAGAAAAGGTTGAATTTTCTCAAGGAAACTGGAATTGCAGTCCTGTTCATATGCATGAAAGTCCCTCGAATTTCCAATACATTGTGGCTGCTTCCTAGGAAACAGTGAAAACAGTTTTTGCTCTTTGGTGTTTTACTTAATGGATTCCCTTTTCACAACCTTCCCTTCCCCTTCCCATATCCAAAACTCAGGAACATTCCTTTGGTGGTTAATGGTAGTTTACAATATTTATTGACAAAAGAGCTCATGATTTTCATTCTCCTACTCCAAGAGATTCTTTCCTTGGGGAAGCAACTGTAAGCACAGATTAATGACTGGGTGCCAACGTGGAATGAAGTCTGCATATCTTGTGGAGGAGCTTAGCTAATCTTCCTAACCCTTTTTACAATAGCTGGACCACTCATCTAAATGATGCTGTCAATTTGCTTTTAAACCCCACTTCAAAGAGTAAGATCAAATGGAGATAATTGAAAAAGGAAAGTAAGTAAGCCAATAAGCCAGTTAAACTCCATTGGGCTAATTAATATGAATATGGCCACATACCACCCAGATTACACTTAGACAATGAGTCTCAGAAGCTACCTCTGAAAGGATCACCTCAAGAAGAAAGTCTCCCTGAGAAAATGATTAGCCAAGAACTGACCCTAGGATTTTTGGCTACTGCATTACCCTCTCATTTAACACCTTGCATAATATTGGACTTGTAGCAGGCACTTAATCAATACTCATTCATTGATTGATCCTGTAAGTGTCAAGAATACCTACAGCCAGGATCTGAATGGACTTCAGAAGGAAATAGCTTTAACTGAAGTCTGCATCTGAACCTCTTGTCATGTCAGACCCCCAGATGAATCCTTCTAGAGAGTCAAAACCTCCCATCATGCCTCCCCCCTCTTCCTTTTAGATTTCTCACAGATTGTGGTCCAATTTTCTGAGACAGATGAGGAAATAAGGAAGTACAACAGAAAAAGCCTGTGTTCCACAGTCAGAAGACCTGACTTCAAATGCTGCCCCTGAGGATTAGTACCCAGGTGATTTTGTATAAATTATTCAACCTCCCTGGGCATAAGTTTCTTCACCTGTAAAATTAGAGGGTTAGTTTGGGTGATCGCTGAGATCATTTCCAGTTCAAGTTCTGAAAGAATTTAGTCAGAAACGAAGGGAGCTCTTTATAAATGGGGGAGATGATGAGGCAGAAAGGGACTAACTGAGCAACAATCCTCAGTTGCCATAGCAAAAGGGAAAAAAAAAAACATCCCAGAAACCCTCAAACATTTGTCAGTGTTGCTGTTCCCTCTATTCCCTTCTTGATATTTGTTGCCAATGGCTTCAGAAAGCTTCCTGTTTTAACCTCTCTGTCTCATTTTCTGACTTTGCTCTTTGGATTCTCTACCTCCTACCTTTGAGTTCAGATTTCAGACTATGTATCTTTACTCACATCATCATAATAGTCAGAATAAGAATAGGAATAGCCAACATTTATATAATGTTTGCTATGTGCCAGGCACTGTGTTAATCATGTAATAATTATCTCATTTTATTCTCAAAATAACCCTAAGCAGTAGTCACAATTAAGACCTCCATTTTACAAATCAAAAAGCTGAGACAGATAGAAGTTAAGTGACCTGCCCAAAGTCATATACCTAGTAAATATAGGAGATTGGATTTGAACTTCAAACTTAGTTTTTCCTAATTTCAGGACCAGAGCACTATTTATCATTTCTCCCTAAACTTGAATTGCCCAAATTGCTTGATCTCATAATTGTCTAAAACCTACTGATATCTGTACCCTTGTAACTCATACCACTGATACTGAAACTCCTCCTTTGTTATCTTTTCTGCTGACCAATCTGAGCAAAACATAATGTCTCTTTGAAGAAGACCAAGCGTGAATTTGAACTCATCCAGAAGCAACTGGACCACACACTAGAAAACTGTACCTTGGCTATTCCCCAAAAGGGTGATCTAGCTTAGGATTCATGTAGCCAAATGTGAAGAGTATTTGCTATTGATTCCTTCCCTTTCCTCATGAGAGCAAGGTATATGTTCAGTCCAGTACAAATCTTCATTCTAAAAGTTGAAGTTGAGTCACAGATTGTTTCGCAAAAGAAGCTAATCCTTTTTTAATCACCATAAAAAACTGGTACTTTAAGTGTGTACATATTGTAGGAGTTCTTAAATGGGAGCAGCAACTGGATTAAGTCCTAAAAGCTATACAACAGTTCACATTGAGCAAGATAGAATCTTTTGGGGGTGGCGGGCATCAAAGGCTCACCTTTGAATATAAAAAAATTAATTCCCAGAAGATATTTATATTTCTTCCTTATTAGGTTGGAGTGAGAATTAGAAGAGCAGTTAATGAACTTCTGACAGAAGTACCATGGTCTTATTTTAATTAACAAGGTTTCAAACAGTTCCCTAATATCCTTAAGTGTAAAATATTATAGTGGTATGATTTCAGGAACCTTGATTTTGAGCATTCTTCTTCCCTTAGAAAATCCAGCCCTTGCCCTCCAAGTCCAAAAATGAGTAAAAACCATACAGGTTCTTTTTGTCATTCTAGCCTCCACTGCCATGTATTTTTCAGTGGAACACAATTATCAGATCATTCTTGGGAGCTTTTAAAATGTGGAAACTGAACACTCTGTTTCTGCTCCCACGGTGTGTCTTTCAGAATCATGTGGGCAATCCTTTTGATAACATAAACTAACAGCAGACTAATCATGGAGGAGTGAGTGTATAATGTGCCATGTTCAGCTTAGCAAGAATTACAAGAGGCATTACGGAGTATATCAGAATGATTTTCCCCCAGAACAGAGCCTTTAGAAGTTCAAATATTTATTCAGAGTTCTAAATGACTGTAAATTACTATCCTTTTTTTCCAAGAATATGAAAAACTTGAACACATCGTGCCAGTTTGCCTGTTTTGTCCAATCTCAAGCATCACTGGTACCGCAGAGCTAGAAGGACTAGTGGTCCCCTAGTGGTCAACCTTAGCTCCTTCCAGGAGGAATGACATGGGAGCCTACACTACAAACTGATACAGTCTATTGCAGAGAAGTTACCTAAGACAAACTGTCCTTTGTTAATACTAACTATGGAATAGCCCTCTTATTCAGGTTTCCCTGAGGTGATTTCCTGCTTTGAATCTTCCTGACCTTTATCTTGTCTCTTAACCTCTGGTGACCTTTAAAAACTGGATTTTTGGCTGGAACTGGCTCCTGACTTACTCTTTCTCTAAGGCCTGGGCTTAGATCATACCTCGTTTTCCCTCCAAGGCCTTTTTTTCTCCAGGCCTGTCAATCACAGGTATGTCTTGTTCCCTGTCAGGATCTTATAGGTTGACTGAAGATTATTTTCTCCCACCAAATTGTCCAGTAGTTTCAATTAACCAAATTTATGTTTTTAAAACCTTTAGACCAGGATATATTAACTTGAAGTCCATGAGTTTTGTGTGTGTTTTATAACTGCATCTCTATTTAACTGGCTTCCTTTGTAATCCTATATATTTTGCTTTAAGCATTTAAAGACATTTTCCTAGCTTTAGCAAACTGTCAGATGGATGTATCTGTGTGTGTGTGTGTCTGTCTGTCTGTCTCTCTCAAACACACAGACACAAAGATTTAGAACTTCTTGTTTAAGATGCATCGTCTCAAGGGAAATATTATTAATAATTTCTCTCAGACATTTTTTGTGGCCAAATACTATCATCTTATCTAAAATCCAATAAAATACAATAACCATAAAAATCATGAATACTTCTTTAAATTCTAAAGAAAGTAGAAACTTGTGAATACAAGTAGATTTGTTCTTCATGTTGAAAAGGTGAAATTACCAGCAACAATTTAGATAGAACTAAAAACTTGCTTTGAGGAATCTGACAATGAGCATTTGACAGTCTTTTAAATTGATATCTCTTTCTTTGGAAGTAAAGTCTCCAATTTCAGTAGAAGGGAATTGTATAGTTGCTCACACTAACATTGTGTTTCTCACTCATTTTTGGCAGATTGCTTAGCCTGTCTTATATTTTGCCTAACAATAACCATCACCACTTATTGCAGTTTATCTTCTCTACTTTTTACATTTTTTTGTTTAGCTAAATATGTAAAGAGGAAAAAAACAAAGCATCAAATTCTCCTGACATTTCTTTTTTTATTTAAAAAAAATCTTTCTATCCCCATACTATCTGACATTAGTGAGAGTTGGTCCTCAGTGAGGAAAGATTTCCATTTTGATATAGAGTAAAATAGAAAAGAAGGCCACAGATAGAAAAGAGAAGACATTGAAATACTTTCATCCCTAGAAAAAATTGTAGATATTGACAAAGTAGTTGTGACTTATACTTATGGCATATTTGGCTCAATAACTTTCTTAAATCCAATCCAAATTGCTAACTGGAATACCTGTCCCAAGAAACTGTCTACAACAATATTTCACAAATTGTCCATGCTTTTAAAACAAACCACACACATTCGAAATCAGCCTAATACTTTCCAAATATAAAAATAAATCTAACTTTCCTTTAAAAATATTCTTAAAATTATTATTGTGAGTTTAAGAAGAGTACATGAATACATATCAAGGAGGGAGGAAGGAAGCAAGGAAGGAGGGAAGGAAGGAAGGAAGGAAGGAAGGAAGGAAGGAAGGAAGGAAGGAAGGAAGGAAGGAAGGAAGGAAGGAAGGAAGGAAGGAAGGAAGGAAGGAAGGAAGGAAGAGCGAAGGAAGGAAGGAAGGAAGGAAGGAAGGAAGGAAGGAAGGAAGGAAGGAAGGAAGGAAGGAAGGAAGGAAGGAAGGGGAAGAAGGGGAGGAAGGAAGGGGGAAGGAGGGGAGGAAGGAAGGAAGGAAGGAAGGAAGGAAGGAAGGAAGGAAGGAAGGAAGGAAGGAAGGAAGGAAGGAAGGAAGGAAGGAAGGAAGGAAGGAAGGAAGGAAGGAAGGAAGGAAGGAAGGAAGGAGGGAAGGGAGGAAGGAGGGGAGGAAGGAAGGAAGGAAGGAAGGAAGGAAGGAAGGAAGGAAGGAAGGAAGGAAGGAAGGAAGGAAGGAAGGAAGGAAGGAAGGAAGGAAGGAAGGAAGGAAGGAAGGAAGGAAGGAAGGAAGGAAGGAAGAAGGAAGGAAGGAAGGAAGGAAGGAAGGAAGGAGGAAGGAGGGAAGGAGGGAAGGAGGGAAGGAGGGAAGGAGGAGGAAGGAAGGAAGGAAGGAAGGAAGGAAGGAAGGAAGGAAGGAAGGAAGGAAGGAAGGAAGGAAGGAAGGAAGGAAGGAAGGAAGGAAGGAAGGAAGGAAGGAAGGAAGGAAGGAAGGAAGGAAGGAAGGAGGGAAGGAGGGAAGGAGGGAAGGAGGGAAGGAGGGAAGGAAGGAAGGAAGGAAGGAAGGAAGGAAGGAAGGAAGGAAGGAAGGAAGGAGGAAGGAAGGAAGGAAGGAAGGAAGGAAGGAAGGAAGGAAGGAAGGAAGGAAGGAAGGAAGG